>NW_019154123.1:20059452-20179195 GCF_002288905.1 Enhydra lutris kenyoni
GCAGCTCAGCATTAGTTGCCCTTGAGATCTGGCGTAGAAAAGCACAACTCTTCTTCAGAGGGCTTCAATTTTCAGATGTGAAGGAGCATAAATAGAAATTGTGTTGTTGGAGGGGGCTGCCAGGAGGAACGTGACCTGCAGGCATAGGGCAATAATAGGGAAATTAGAGATGCCTCCTTGAAGCAATTCTAATACTTTTGGAGATTTGTTGGGTGAGCATTTTAATCATTTCTCTTTTGAGGATTATGCTCCTTTAATTGTTACATGTTTGATTAGCAGCTGGAATATGATAAATGTGTCAAGTCGTACCTGCCTTGTTTTCTGTAGAATACTGGTTGGTTGCACATTAGAATCACTTGGTCGGATTTTAAATATACCAATATCAGGCGGTCCATCCTAGACTAGTTAAATTACAATTTCTGTGGTTAGTACACAGCAGACCTATGTTTTTAAAAGTTTTCCAGGTGCTAATAAGCAGTCAGGGTGAAGCATTGCTGTTGAAGGAAACAATGGCATAAGTAAATAAGTAAATTCCCTCTATAGACAGGGAATAAACCAAATGGTAAATAATATTCCCCACAGATCTCAAACTTTCCTCTGGAATGGCCAGCCAGAAGCATCTCTGTTGTTCCCTTCTTTTCTGATTCTTTCCATTCTTTACTGGTTGAAATGCCAAAGGCAGCTCGCACAATGGGCACTGCACATCTCTGTTGAAAAATTGATAGGTACCCAGCTCAATGGATGTTAAAATGGCCTAAAGATGAGTCAAACTAAGAGAGATTGAGGTAAATGGAATGAAGTTGGATAAAAACTGTCTGAATCATCAGGACTTAAAAAATAGAATCTAATCACATCTTTGCAAAATGTATTATTAGGTTTCTGATAAGTTTAAAGTCAAATTATTTCCATAGACAAACCCTTTTCATACAATTAAATCAGATATTACACCATCAGATAAGTTCAATGTGAGTGATAGTTCCCAATGATAGTATTTTAGAGTCATGGCACCCCAGAGTTCCTCAGTGTGTTCACTGTGTACCAAAGAATGTTCTGCTAGGAATACAGAAAAGAACTTAACTAGAAGAAGACAGACAAGAAGTAAAAATTAAGGTGCCTGTAACTTCCAGCTGCCTGGAAGTCTAGGCCACTTTCCAGTGGAGGTTAGTGAGAGGTTGCCAGGTGATGAGATGGCCACTGCAAGAGAATGGGAGGCCATGGGTTTCCTTATTATTACGTACTCACTGAATGACTTATCTTGGTTGCAGTGCAAAGGACTTTATAAATTTAGTTGTCTCATCACTTCTCCCAGCATTCCCTTGAATAAGAAAATTTAAAAATTAAAAAAAAAATATATGGCATGACTCCTCCTCAATCTTTACAAAATAACTCAATATCTTGAGGTGCTCTGGATATTATATTTTTTTACGTCTAGTAATTTTTTAAATGTTAATATATGTGGCAAATTTACCATCTAATTTACTTATAGATGTACCTGTACTGGGTTGTATCTATATTTTCTTGCCAATTATTCACTGTTAGAGAGTTCACTACCCAGGCGGCAGGATGTCCAGGGCTGGCACTTCCTCTTTTTTCTCTGGCTGTAGGTTTTGGGCCCTCACCTGTCCAGCATGAGTGAGTATGAGCACGCAGGCTGAGATGATGAAATGCACATCAGGGACTCTGTTCTCTGTTAGGTAGCCATGTTGGCTAAAACTATTTGGCTTATTTATGAATTTCCATTGTCCAAGCTGGCTTCTGCCACTTTTCCTGAGGACTAATCCCAGGTGCCTTTCTCTCTCTCTCTCTTTTTAATAGGCCTAAATGTCTAATCTTGACCCTAATTTTGGAGGTGCTGTAGCTGCATGAATTACTGGGATCCTGTCGCCAGCTCTCTTCTCTCTGGCTGGACTGGCCGGCTATGAGCCAAACTGGAGTAAGGCCTAGGGCACAAAAAGATCCTGTCCTGGTTTCCCTGATCCTGGCAGCACCAGGCCTGGCAGGTTTTTACTGGGAAAGTGAACAACTAATGAGGGGGAGAAATATGGGAGAGACATGTCAGGAAGTTGTTTTTTCTTCCAGTATAGTTTTTGCTTTGAAACCAGTCTTGAGAGGCATCCAGACCCTCTGAGATGAAAACTCACAACATTTTGCATGTCCTGGTGTTGGGGGTAGGGGTGGAGGGAGGCTGAGAATTAATATTTTGGATCAGTCAGCTCCTTGCTTGTCCAGGTGTCTTTGGAAACCACCTCTTGTCAAAGGAAAGGAACAAATAAAAAAGAAGAAAGTAGGGGGTGGGGGAGGGAGAAACAGAAACAGAGAAAGGCCTTTGCTGAGCCCATGCCTTTGTGCACCGCATTCAAACTGATTTGTACCCTTTGTAGTCTTAATTATTTGTGAGAGCGGGATAACAGGAGTACCCAGCTCACCCATTATTTCCTGCATAAAAAAAGGCACACAGAAGCCGCTGATCATTTTTGAATTAGCAAACATGATACTAAAAAAAAAAAGGCATAAAAAAATTCATTAATACCATCAGGGATTAGGAGGCTGATTAAAGTGTAGCTGTTAGCGTATGCAAATGAGCGATAGGCATTTATCGGGGCCTGTGCAAGCTGTCTTGGAGCTGTAAAGCCCATGTATGTTTTTCAGCTGATTAAAATAGTTTTAAGTTCTGGAGAATTTTTTTTTTTTTTGTAGGGAATTTTAAAAAGAGACCATCATCTCTACTTTCCCTTTTGGCAAAATTTCTCTAAAGTATACTCCAACCATTCCACTTGACTGCACTCTCTTCTGCAGCCTCTTCTCCTTTGAGTGATGAGGATGCTGCATCCCAGTTACAACAAGCTGAGCTCTTTTCCATGTTTCTTTCTCTAGGAATTTTCCAGAACTCCTGTGGCAAGTCAAATGGGTCCCTTAGCAATGGCCCATGGCATTACTAGGACTCCAGGTTCTCCCCCAAGATGACCATCTTTCTTCCCCAGGCTTTCTCCAAATGAAAACATATTTCACCCAAGCACTCCCATACATGAGAGGAGTCTGCACGTACTCACTCCAGAGTCTGGGTTTTGTGAGGCAAGGAAGGAAGGGTGGAGTGGATAAGAAGATGAGGGCTGGCGGGTCAGAGTAGATCTATACTAACACAGATACAGATGAGAGCTGGGTGGTCCTGGCTGCCCTTGGCCTTGAAGCAAAAGCCTTGTGATGATAAGGAAGGAGAGAGGGACTTCTCCACTTTGGGTCCAAATTCAAATCCCATTTTTAAGACTTTCTATTAGCATCGAAGAGAATTATTTTCACTTCCAGGACTACAGAGGACCACCCACTGACTAATGGCCAATGGATAATAGCCATAATCATTATTGTTGCTTATTAAACAATGACTATGTTCTAGGCACTGTTATAACGTTTTTTTTCATGTTTAATCCCATTTGATCCTCACTATTCCTATCCTCTATAAAGAATAAAATAAATCCAGAATATGACCCCTTCTTAGTATCTATACTGCTAACCTACTGGTTCAAGACAATGCCTTCTCTAAATCTGGGTCCTGCAATATTTTCCCTAACTGTTCCTTGCTTTTAATCTTGCTTCCCCCATCTGTCTAGTCTATTCCAAGAATAGCAGGTGGAGGGATGCTTTTATTATGCAGTCACATCATGTCATCCCTCTGCTCAAAACTCTCAGCAGTTCTTTTTTCCACATGGAATAAAGGCCAAAGTCTTTTCAGTGGCCCACACAGCTGCATAGTCTGCCCTCCTACTTCTCTCACCTTATTTTTACTCTGTATCCCTTACTACACTCCATCTACAATCCAGCTGGGTTCCTTAAGCACTCCAGACACATTCCTATCTTGCTTGACTTTTTATTTCTTTCTTAGCACCTATTTCTTCTAATGCAGTTTATACTTATATGTTTATTCTCTATTGAACCCAGTTAGACTATAAACTGGAGGGAAGAGGGTTTATCTATTTTATTCACCAGTATATCCCACATATCTAGACTAGGCATTTATTATGAGTTCAGTACTTACTTGTTGATTTAAGGAACTCCAAAGTAATTTGTAACAATTCTCATAAATAATTAAATGTATGGTGAAAGCCCCAAGACACCAGAAACCATGTCTGTCTTGATTATTACACTAGCCCCAGCACTTAGCCTATGGTAGATAATAAATAAATATTCAGTGAATAAATAAATAATTGGGACTAAACTTGGCAAATGATATTTCTCTGCAAAATATCCATTTTTCAGTTCTGGTCACACATTTAAAAATAAACAAGCTCAGCCAGTTGTACATAAAGAATGATTCTTTTTAGATCCAAATATTTATTTAAAAATTTTTCTTTAGTCTGCCAATGGCAAATTTTCCCTGGAGATTGTTTACATTCTCTATTTTGAGCTGAACCAGAGCCATCTGAGCTCCCTTTGGGGTGAGTGGTCTCTAAAACCCAAGGTTCTATGAGAAGCAAACCCAGCATTAGTCCCAGTTCCATAACCCCCCTGTGGGGCCCTGAGCCCAAGCTGAGGTTCTGAGAGGGGTGGCCTCTTGATCTGGCCACCTCCCAAGCCCATTTTCCAGTCCTCTGAGGACCTTCAATGTGATGTCCAAGGAGAGGACTTCCCTGGCTCAGGGAGCCATGGCCCAATCTGGCCGGCAGATGAGAATGAACTAGAGTCTGTTGAAACATCAAGCAAAGGAGCTGATTTATTGAACATTAACTCTGTTGCCTAATAGTGGTTGTGGGGTGAGGAATGGCAGAGAGGTTGGAAAAAACAGAAAGATTTTAAGACAGCCTTTGGCTTTCAGGGTTTAAAATGTACTTAGTGAATTCAAGCAGCTTCACAGGGTACCTGAGCCGATGTGGGATCTGGTCCAAGGAGAGGGAGGGGAGTCAGTAAAGGTTTAGGAAGTGGCCTTTGAAGAAAAGGATAGATTAAAGCCTTCTGTGTTGGGGAACCATTGTACAGAGCAGGAAAGGGGAGAGAATGTTAGTGAGTAAAATGATTCGTGTGTTGGAGAGGAGACTGAAGATCAAATTAGAAAGGTAAATGAAAGTCATTTTGTGGAAGACTTGAACATCATGCTAAATGTTTCAGTTTTTGCTCTGGGTAATAGGGAGCTCCTGAAGTAGGGTCAGGACAAACATGAGGAAAGGGAGCATCTGCCTCAGGTGCAAAATTGAAGAGGGTGGCAAAACAGTAATTAAGATAAATAATACCATAATGAAAAGTTCTAAAAACTCAAATTGACAAACGAGAGCCATACTTTTTGTAAATAAAGCTTTCCCTGAAGAGTTTGAGTTGGGAATGGCATGTTGAAAGGTTCCCATTTTGGAACATTTAGGGTGGTGGAGAGCTCATCTGGGAAGGCTGGTTTGAGACCAGGTCCTGCCTCTGCCTCAGTGGTAGGAGAAATAGTAGGTACAGCAAGTTGGTGTAGGAGATGCCCCTCATCTTGCTCCCAGCCCATCTTGCTGTTTTTTTCCCTCCTATCTTTCTTCCTTCTGCATCCTGCTCTCTGCTCTTCCCAGAGATGCCGAGACTATCAGAATTGAGTGGGAGAGGGATGCCTGGGTGTCTCAATCAGTTAAGCGTCTGCCTTCAGCTCAGGTCATGATCCCAGGGTCCAGGAATTGAGTCCACCATCAAGCTCCTTGCACAGCTGGAAGTCTGCTTCTCCCTCTGCTTGTACTCTGTCTCTCAAATAAATAAAATCTTTAAAAAAGAAAAAAAGAATTGAGTGGGAGAGACAGGTACGTAAACCATTACCCAAGTTAGAACAAAATAAGGGCTGTGAGAGGCACAACAAATAGTGTGGAGGGGTTGGCTGATTCCATTTGTTGGCACCTAAACTAGGCTTTGAAGCATGATCTGATCTGGCTCCAATTCTAGCTCTGTCATTTACCAGTTGTATTATCTTGGGTAGGCCATTTGACTTTTTTGAGCCTTATTTTCCATATCTGTAAAATAGGGATAATAATATTTTCCTCACAAGGCTGTTATGAGGTTTAGTTAAGAAATTTTAGTATGGTGGGGCGCCTGGGTAGCTCAGAGGGTTAAGCCTCTGCCTTTGGCTCCGGTTATGGTCTCAGGGTCCTGGGATCGAGCCCCGTGTTGAGCTCTCTGCTCAGCAGGGGGATCTTGCTTCTACCTCTCTCTCTGCCTGCGTCTCTGCCTACTTGTGATCTCTGTCTCTGTGTCAAATAAATAAAATGTTTTTTAAAAAAGAAATTTTAGTATGGTGATGTTGAGGACTGTTTTTGTTAATGATATTTCACAGTTCAGTCATAGCATAGTTTATTTGTCAAGTAAAATATAGTTCTGTGAGTGAAGATAGCATTGGAAACTCTAGTTTTCCTGAATGAAGCACAGCCATTGTCAAGTAGAAGAAAGATTTGAGTAAAAGTCAGAGTGATATCTAATGTTAGATTTCTCAATGATTAATTAATCATTAGATCAATTATTACATGATTATTGAATACCTCTTATTTGTAAACTAGGCATTGTGGCTGACTCAGAGAAATATAAGACATAGGTTCTGTTCCCAGTGAGCCTAGAATCTGGTAGATAAGACTTGATATATTGGATGTCCATTATTTCACAGCTGATATCCACTTTCCCCCCCCCAATAACAGTATCCAGATTTTTCTCTGGGAAACCACCATGTCCACTCTCTGTCCAACACAGTGTGTATGGTGTTAGAACTGATATCAGTCCAAGTCCTGGGTTGACTTTTGGCTCAGCCCCAGCAATTAATTTATTGCCCCACCCCAGGCACTATGACTGGTTCAGAGATGGGCACATGACCCAGTCAGAGCCAAGGAGACTCAATGAGACTTTTGCTGGCCCAGCTCTTTTTCCCACTTGACCTGAACCCAAGAGGAGGTAAGGTTGAAGTTGTACAAAGCATCTTGCCACTACAGAGGAAAGCTATTCTAAAAATGGGACCCAATTGCGGAGCCAAGAAACGGTTAAGAGAGAAAAATATCCTAGTGTTTATTTGAGCCACAGAAGCACACCATATTTGAACTCAGATTTTTTTCAGTTATTGGGTCAACAGATTCCCTTCTTGCTTAAGCCAGTTTGGGCTCAGTGTTTTGTTCCTTGTGAAACTAAATCATCCTAACTAATGCAGTTAATATTGTTTTATGAAAGGGCTTATCACCAAAAACAACTCCCTTTTTCCTCTTCCAGTAAAATACTGATAAAGAACAAACAGAAATCTGTCATATTGGCTGATGAGTAGTGTGGACACAACAACCTTTGTGAGCAAAGGAGGGGTCCCTACTCCAGGAATTGGTGACTATAGAAGGTAGCTTCTCTCACACTATCTTCCTCTGAAGATGCCATTGACCCTTGTAATTGGCAAGAAGGGCTGCCATACAGCTTTGGGAGCCAGGTGGTTGGTCATATAAGGCTTATGCCAGTTCTCAAGTGCCATTCTTTACCAATGGGAGGGACATTGATCCAGACTGTCTAGAGTGATGGATCACTAATTTAATGTTGGCTTAAAATGGAGTCTTATGAGATGGTGAAACTTTGCAATAAGTTTTGCCTAGTCTCCACCACTCCCTGATTTTTCTTCTCTATATATGTTTTATTCCCAACTCCTATCAGCATACGTTGTTTTACATAAGTCTTATGCATAGCTCCCAAGTGTTCTTCAGCAGACTACACAGAAAGAACAAAAGACCTTGCAAAATATGTACTCCACCTCTTTGACTTGCTCCCAATGAGGGGACTTCTGGTTCTATTCAACACAAATACCTAAATTACTAATTCGTAGTAAAGACAAAATATACCCATTAGCCTATGACAAACTTAACATTTATAAGATATGAATATATAACTTTGAAAAGCCTTATGAAGTACTTTCTGTACCTCATCTTCATTTTAAGATTGCCCACACAGGTTTGTGTATTAGTTTTATCCTCTTTTTCAAACCAAAGATAATGGCAGTGTTGTGTTTTATTAGTGTATCTTCCTTCCATACTTGTATGCATAGATATCATCTGTTGGTCATTATTTGGAGAACTAAATACCAGAAAAACACATTTCTCCATCACTAATTTTCTGGACCACATCTTGTTAGTACCACTGATTAGCTGTGAGTGTTGGAATGGCCAAATTGCTTGTTCATATTTTTATTTGTCTCCTTTTAGAGATTGTCTGCATTATACAAATTGCATCTTTTGAGCAAAAGTATAGTAGGTACAGGATGGAATTATTGGCTCAGGGAAACAAATTGATGGCAAATGCTTTTTCTGATAGTACGGGACATGTGACTAATCAACATGTCGGTTACAACTGAACCTACCTAGCATCATTAGAGAGCATACTCTGAAAATTTAAAGAATTTTTGTTTATGGTAAACCTATTGTCTTTTTGTCAATACTCCTCTATAGCACGTGAATTTGAGCTTGTTTTGGTCTTAAAATGTCAAGAGAAACTATAGTGAATGTTTTGTGAAGATATTTGGTATTAGTTTTCTTCCTTGTGCCAATAATTCCATTATTACTCGTTACTATACAGCTACTAAAAAGACATGTTATTTATATGATGCAGACAATATCTAAAATGAGACAAATAAGAGTTTGAACAAGAGATTTGTCTGTTCTGACCCAGCACAACTAGTGAAGCCTGCTTTGCCTGAGGTGAAGGCTGCGGTGCCCACATTTGCTGGTCATGACAAATAAAAATGAGAGAACCTGTCCTTTGTGTCCTGAAATTCAGTGGCATAGATTAAGACCTAGCCATAAACCAGCACTGGTTTCTGCTCCTGATGACACCATTATCATTTTTAAACTTATCATTTATTCATTAAAGCAGCCCCAGAGCTTATGGGGTTGTTGACAGAACATAAATACAAACATAAAAATAAATCACAATCAAAGTCCTTTAGAGCTGTCTGGGACTTCAAGGTCAACTGGTCCAATCCCCTGTTGAAGATATGTAGTCATCAGATTCTTTACTTCTGTTCCCAAAGTCTTCATTTCTGAAGTCTCTTCTAAGATGATAGACCTCCATGAAGAGCTAACTAGCTTTTATTCTTTTATCTGGACCAAGAGATAATGTGTCTTAATTTTGCCTTAAGTTAAGTAATATTAGTTAAGTAAAATTAAGTTGCCTGAAATTTGTCACATCTCAGCTAAGAACTCTCTATTTCAGGCTGTGGGCATGCCTCTCTGTGGACCTCACATCCCCTGGTCCTTTCAGGCCCAGGTTTAATATGATGACTTCTCCTCAGCTCCCTTCCTACATTGAGTTTGCTAGCTCTTTGGTCGTTGATGTCACCTAGCTGGGCACCTTTTCCAAAACATCCATGCTTACTTTTAATTGATATATAGCGCTGGCTAAAATGATAGCCTATAACTGTGTTGAATAATAAGATAAAAATCCTTTCATATATATACACCCTAACACACATACACATAAGCACACTCCTTCAAGTTATATGACCTTGCACACATAACAACTTCTCTGGTCTTCAATTATTTTCTATAAAATGATGGGTTGGACTAGATAGTATCTATGAACTGTTCATGGATCTGTTCTGATAGGTGAAGACTAAACACTTATGCTCTCAAAGTGAATATAGAAAGTAATTGTACTCAGATATTCCCTGACAAGTTGAATCATTTGAGTAGGATGGAAGAAAAAAGGTTATAAACCTCTTCCCTAGAAGCAATTTTCCTATGTAGAGCCTACACCTGATTTCTACTCTTTTAGAAAGCATTACTTATAGGCGTTGGATGCACTTAATTGATAAAATAAAAGCTCTTGATGAGTTGGATAGCATGTTAATGAATGGTCTACTTTAAGGACTTTAGAACTGGAAGCTTGTTTTTAGTTTCTGCTGCTAATGTTATCTTTGATACAATTAAATTCTCTTTGCCTATTTTTCTATCTGTAAACAGGGATCCCATGCTTCTTTACAGTAAGTTTGTAAACCAAATGATATACTGCATTTGAATTCCAACACGTGTATAGTTCAGAAAACTCTGGGGTGCCTAAGTAGCTCAGTGTCTCACTCTTGATTTTGCTCAGGTCATGATTTGAGGGTTGTGAGATCGAGCCCTGTGTCAGTCTCTTTGCTCAGCACAGAGTCTGCTTGAGATTCTTTCCCTTCCCCTCTTCCCCTCCCACTGCTCATTCTCTCTCTCTCTCTCTCTCAAATAAATAATTAATAAAATATTTTTTTAAAAAATAAAGCTTTGTAGGTCACAGTTTTTTACATGCATGTAGATGTTCTTAACTAGATTACATCTTCTTGAGAGTAGGAGTTAAGGCCAGCATTCCCCTCTGACCTTTACCTTAACATATAGTAGGATTCAGTAAGGCTTGGTGAGTGTTTAACAATAGGCCAGAAACCCTTTACAACAACAACCTTAAAAGAAAGGAGAAAGAAAGAAAGAAAGAGAGAAAGACAAAGAAAGAAAAAAGAAAAGAAAAGAAACAAGATTTCTAATAAGAAACTTAAGTCTTGTCTCATTTTCAACTTTTTTTTTTCCTTTTTACTATCAACAATAATCATGGTGAACAAACTTAACATTTTACAATGTCTAAAGGGAGAGAAAAGGGGGAAATGAGATGGACAAGCTGCAGAGCACCATGTATGAAATATAAATGTCTGAGTGGTAGTTGTTCTTCCAGCAAATTCTAAGATGTGGTTTTCTAGCTGTTTATATTTTGTGACTATAAAAAGGGATAAAGTTTTAGGTGAAAAATGAACAATGAAGTTATGGAAGATGCTTACAACATTATTTTCATTGTTAAAAAACAAACAAACAAAAAATCAGCCTAAGCTAAAATGTCTTGCTGATGTCCCTAAAATATTCCATCTTTGGACAGAACCATTAACTATTTTTAAAAAGCCAATAATCAATAAGTCTTAATTTGTTGCACTGACATTTGTGCAGGTTTCATCTAGATGAAATTAATTAGAAAGAAAATGGTTTCTCAGCGATTGGCGAGAGGAAGGGAGTCTGTGGCAAGATAAGTTTGACCCTGTGTCGTAGAAACATTTTAATGAGGTTAAGCCTCAGCGTATTTGGATCTGGCTGCTCGTTGAGTGTGCACTGACATTTCTAATGGGCTACTAGAAGCTTCTGAAATGGGCCAATGACTTTGAAGGCATTTTGTGGGTCACTGAAGTTCTAGGTAGATAAATTATAATAAGACTGAATAAAATGTATATAGTTTGTGAAATGAATATCTGGGAGAAAAAAATGTGAAGAACAATCTCACCAAGAACACAGCACTCCTCTCTCCACATTTCTCAGTTGATGCTTTAGTTTCTGTACACCATTAATTGAAGTGAAGTCAGATCCTAATTTGTTGCACCAAAGGACACCATTGCTGTATGAGGGATCCTCTGTCCAGCCTTACTTGTGCCATTTACTGGGGAAAACCAGGTTCTGAGAAGAGCAGGGAAGAGATATTCATCCCAGAGCTCTCAGGGGATAGCACTTGCTTTAATTGCTTTAGGAACCCTTCGTATCAATGAGACTAATGGAATTAGACAAGGAAAATACTAACAAGACTTGATCAAATACATTGGATTTCCCCCTTGGCATATAATTAGGTTAAGAGGAGTGATTTAGAGCAAACCCAAGGTTCTGGCTCATCATTAAACTAAGTCTCCAGGGTACACCATAAGTGCCTGGACACTGAGGTTTTTAGCTTTGGTGTTACATGTCACTTGGAAGACATGCTAAGCAGCCTGTCAGGTCAGTTCTGCTCAGGCCCAGGGTCTGCAGAGGGGTGGTAGAGCCTGAACTTGGGGGGGTCTCTGATCTCAACATGACTGCTCTCTTTTAAATGGTCTTTTCCAATGTGGGGCTCTTTTCTCCTCTTTGTTTGACCCTGCATTTCCTCTTAGGGAAACTCAGAAGGACACATTAGTCGGGCAAGGACTCTCCAGCAGTTGTAAGATGATAGCAGTCAAGTGAACACGGAGACAAGGAGACTAAAAAAAAAAAGTCATGGATAAAATATATTTATGAAAGTATCTGAGGTTTATGTGAAGCTTAGAAGAAGTTGTGGCATCAACAGGGTGTCCACTGCCTTTGGGTTGCCTTTGTTTAGAATAATAACAATAATGAGCACAAACAACTATTTTGCAACCACTGTATACCAAGTACTGTGCTAAATGTTTTACATGCACTACTTCTTTAACACTCATAGCAACCCCACAAGACACTTTACAGAGAAGGAACTAAGACACAGAGAATTTAAGGAGCTTACTGAAGGTCACACAGTTGGCCAATAGTTGAAGCCAGTCTGACTGCATTTTGCTCACCAATTATATCAGTTGTGAATCATCCAAGTTGGCCTCACTGCTAGAGAACATCTTTCGGTGGTAGAGTATTAAAGGGATGGATAATGGCTACCTAGAGGGGATAGTAGATAAGACTGAGTAAGAAAATTATGAAGAAAGAGTCCATAAAATTAAGGGAATAACATTAATGGTGGTGACACATGACACCATGGAGAAAAGAGAATTACTGCATTATTAGAGCTACACAAGTGTGAGAGCTATTTGTTCTTCACATAGAGGGTGAATCTGTGTCCCTCTAAATAAGAGCCCTCCAGAGGCACATGGCATGGGGTAATAGGAATCCCAATAATCCCCCAGGAAAGTGGAGTGTCTTGCAGGTGGGAGAAGGGAAACTGTGACATGTGTAACCAAATATAGTTCAATCAGAGGTGGGCTGCCATCTGGGATCATAAACTTAAAACATGGCAAAATAGACTACAAGACTGAAAACACACATCTCCTCCCAGTTCTGCTGCTTTGCATACCTTCATTCAAAAGTATTAAGTTAGCCTCCACTGTGGTTCATGAACAAGGGATACAAAAGTAAATGAGATAGCAACTTTGCCTTCAAGGAAATCAAGGTTGAAAAGATGTAAAAGCAAAAAATTGCAGCAGAAGGAAACTTGTGATGGATGTTAAAACAGAGGTATAGAAATGTCAGAGTTCAGACCTTAAAGAGGTAGAGGTCAGCCCTATGTGGGGTAGTGTTTAAAGTCTCAGAACATGTGATGTTTATAAATGAAGAGAAGCACTACATAGAAGTAAGGAAGAGGGGAGGTTTGGGGAAGAGAAAAGGAGAAATGGAGTCCTCTAAATGATTTTCAGTTTTGGGTAGGAAGTCAAAAGTCTTGTGAGTAGAGGAAAATTTTTCTTCTTCCCTGTTAGTTTGTTAAAGGAAAAGAGGGCATGGTCAGTGAAGAAGAGATTATGGATGATATTGAAGAGAAGGATTTGTCTTCCCAGCCTACCTAAGAACTGATGGATAATGACCCAGGACACATTCCAAGGCTGTGTTTGATTAAAGACCCACAAGTTGCTATAGAGCCTTTCAGCCAGAGTAGGAGAGAGAAACATAAGCTTTGGAAGTTGGACATTTGGAAGGATGGTATGTATGATTTGTGAAGAAAAAGCATCATGGTTCACCTGAAGGAATATATGATGGGGAATTGGATGTGGGATTTTAACTCAGGTTTTGCAATGAATTAGTTATGTGACCTTGGATAACTGACTTGCCCTCTCTGGATCTCGGTTTTACTTCACTCTCTGTAAATGAAGGGGTTGGACTGGATGGCCATTAAGTATCTTTGCTGTAACACATTCTCATTTTCTTTTATTCTAATTCTCTGGGAAATGGGTCAGGAATAACATAGCTTCCTAGGGTGTGGGCAAGAGGTTATAGACAATAAAAATAATAGCATAGCATGTAGTCCCCACACTATGCCAAATAGGTTGTTCAATTAATTTATAAATGAATTCATGAACTGCCTCAACTGGTAATGAGACTCTTGCTCTTGAAAATATTTGAAAAGAGGCTGGATTACTCCTGAAGAAAAGAGTTGAGGAGGACATGTGATATTGAGAAGAAGTCTTCTCCTTTGTCTCTGGTGGCTTTCCTAGAGAGTTTTTCTCTCATATTTCAAGTTAGAACTTAATATGAACATTAGTTTTAGAATTTTTAAAAAGTTCTTCCATGTCTCTCTCTCTCTGTCTCTCTCTTCCTCTCCCTCTTTCATTGAGTTATCTCTTTCACCGGTTTCTTAGTTGCAAACTTCTTAGGATTTCACATATCTTAAACCAGTGATACCAAGAGTGCCCCTCCCCCATGCTTTCTTGGATCCGGTGGGGTTTGAGTCATCCCAGGGAAAACCAGACAACAGACTGAGCCTAAGGAAGAGCTGTTTGTTCTAGAAAACTACTTCATGACACCCAACTGTCCTCTCTCAGCCAAGAGACAAGAAAAGTCCCCAAAGCAGTGAAATGGTATGATGAAGTCACTTACACCCTCTTTCTTAAAAGGTTGCTTCTACCACATTTCTTATATCAACAAATTCTGTACTCTGAGTTGCCTTTAGTTTCAAAGGATCATTTTGGAGTTTGTGCCTCTACAAAGTACATGGAAAGAATAGCTTCCATCCGTCTGTGTGGGGCTGTTGCATTATTCCGCTGACTTTTTTTTTCCCCCCTGGGCTTGCCTGGATAATGTTCTTCCCTTACAAATTTCATCTCACTGCACTGTGCATCGAAACGACGCAGTTATGGAGCGCACAGGGAAAAAAAATTATAATGCCATTAAAAGTTATCATAAATTTCAGATCAGCATCACTTCTAATCCGATACACAATTTTACTGCCTCTATAAAGTAGGTGATTTGCAGTGGTCTGAGGCGTCTCCTGGAGCGTTTTACTTCTTTTTAAATTAAACACACCAACTTTGTGCTGAATTCAGAGTGTGGACATAAAAAAGGGGGTAAAAAGGAGAGGGAAGGGACATCAGATGGGAATTGCAATTGAATCTTTATATATGCCATCTTGGCACTGTGGTACTAAATATAGTGCCAGGTAAATAGATGTGCTGAAATATTCAGAATAAAAAACAAATGTTCCAATAGCAGAAGCAGTGAGCTCCGAGAATGTTTCCACAGTGGGTGTGCTTAAAATAATAAAATACTGTTGTTTAAAACTACTCAATCCTAGAAAACCCTACGTTGTAAAAAAATATATAGTGCTGGTCTATGTGTGAGGGGCTATGTATGTTGAACATATATATGTATATAAAAATTCCTAGGAAATTAAATAGAATATAAGGGGCTTGATTTTACTGGTTGGAAAGTTACGCTGATTATTTCTTTGAGGTACATCAAGTATTTCTGGAAGCTTAGGACATCAGACATTGTCACTCACTAAATGGCTATGGAGTGTTTTAAAATGTAATGTCTTTAGCAAAGGCTGATCCATTAGCCCATCCATGTAGAGGTGTGTATACTTGTGTACAGAGAGAGAGGTGGTGCACACCCAAGTGCTAGTACAAAAAGGAAGTGCATTCATGAGGTTTCTGGTTGAAAGGATTTGATTGAACTGTGACATTGTTTCTCCCTCACACCCAACGGCAGTTTGTCATTCTTAACTGCTGAAAAAAATGTTTTCTAAGTGTCTACTTTATGCAATGCTCTGAGTTAAATACCAAAGATACAAAGAAGAAAAACCTCATAGGTCCCACACTCAAGAAGCTCACAGTCTAGGAGGGGGACTGTATGGGAAGTAAACTTGGTTATAGCTGAGTGTTTCGACACTACGATAGATGTAAATGCTTACCGGGAGTGCCCAAAGAGGGGAAGACGTGTCTGTTATGATAAAATGGAATATGGCGTCTTTTATCTCTTTCAAATTGGGTCTAAGTTTTCCAGTCCAAATATTTTTTAGCAATGTTAATTGGTCAGTTAACAAATAATATACTAAACAAATGTATGTTCAACTCTGGCTACTGTATATTATTTATTTCCATTTCCCTAGAGCTTAGCACAGTGACTGGAACAGTCAGAAATGAACTAAGCATACTTTGAATTAAAGAAGCTGGTGATAAAAGATGAATAATAATACCCTGCATATAACACACTTTACATTTGAAGGGTGTTCTTACTCAGGTTATGCCATCTAGTCCTCTACAATGAGGTAGGTATTATTGCTACTTTATAAATGAAGAAATAGAGATTCTGTGAGGAGCAGTGATTTCCCCTAGCGTTCTCCAGGCTGAACTAAAATCCAGATCATCTCATTGCAAGTTCTGCTCTGATTCTGTACCAACTGAGTTGTGATGCACACTCACAGATGTTGGCATGGATAATCAATATATGTTTCCTTTTCTCTATTATTATTTTCATGACTTTAGAAAATTTTGAATTTATATATTTAATAGTAGTGATCTTTTTCTCATTATAGACAAATGCTTATGCATTCAGGTATTTTGAAGTACTTACAAAAGTCAAGATTTATTATGGCAGCCTAAGGTTTGGGTACTTGTGCACAAAGAGTCATACTCTATAGGGTCTACTAGATTTTGAGTATTGCTTCCTAAAGTCTAGTTTGAGAGTTAGAGATTGGAAAGTAGGCATATTCCCTTGGAGCAACTTTGTACATTAAGATATCTTAGACTATAAACTGTACATAAACTTCAAAGTTCAGAGATAACTTGAAGTATGTGTTGGAGGTGGTAGCACAGATGTAATGCTCTTCCTAAATCCTACTCAGGCTGGTAAGTTTGTTTTTTCAAAATCAAGAGTTAGGGAAGGCCTTTCTAAATGACTTGAAGTTTCAAAGTCATAAATGAAGAAACTGATAAATTTGAGTACATAAAAATAAAATATTTTTATATGAATAGAAGAAAGAAAACCTCAAAACAGACAATTTAAAGACAAATGGCAAAGTAGGGGGGAAATGTGCCACTCATATCCCAGACAAAGGGCAGTCATCAGGCAAGAGATGACGGTGCTTGAACAGGGGTTGTGCGGTGGAGACAGAAAGAAGTGAATTGACTTGGGGTATATTGTGGAAGTGGTGCCAACAAGACTTGCTATTGGTTTGGAATTAAGACATGAGGGAAAGAACAAATAAGAGATGAGTTAGGAAAACGCTTGGAAAAGGAGCAATTCTCTGAATAAGAGAAACAAAGATGTAAGAATTAGTAGGTTAACTGTTCCCCTGTGAATGCCAGGCACATAAAACTTCAGTGAATATACTGAAATAGTTGTAGGTGATGTCCTTGCCATCCCAGGTCATGGATGAACGATTTTAGTCAATAGGTAAAGTCAGATATTTGTTGTGTAGGAAACAATAGTTCTGGAGTTGGGAAGGCTGTAGTGTTCTGACTCTGCCTCTTATTACCTATGTGATTCTAGGCTAACTTGCCAACTCAGCCTCTCTGAGCGTCTATTTCCCCATAGGTAGAATCAGTCTAGCAATATCCTAATCATGAATTTGTCTCAGAGTATAGGTATAGACTTCTGTTATGGTCCTAATTATGTAACATTTATCTGGTGATTTATTTCAACTAACAATTTGGTAAAAAAAAAAAAAAAATTCCACTATTCATAGAATTAAGATGGCCTGCCTAAAAATTATTAAGAATTTATTTTCTTTACCTTTCAAGAAAGCAGGACTCCTTTGAGTAGCCATTTAGCAGGGATCTTGCATGATGATACAACTTCCATCTTGAATGCCAGTTTTGATCTTGCATGATGATATACTCCCATCTTTAATGTTAATTTTGTTGTGTTTTGTTAACTGGGAAAGACTAAGGAACAGCCCTCAGTGGAAAATATCAGATCTCTGTCTATTTACAAATAGATTTATTGAAGTTTCACTTACATACAGTTTTTAAAGTTTACTGCACATATTTAAAGTTTATAATTTGATAAGTTAGACATATGCATACACGCATGAAACTATCACCACAGCTAAAATAATGAATCTATTCATTGCCCCCATAAGTTTCTTTCTGCCTCCTTATAATTCTTCCATTTTACTTCTCTCCATATCATCAACCCCCATCTCCAGTAAACTGTTGATCTTCTTTCCCCTATATATTAGTTATATTATCTAGAATGTTATGTAAATGTAATCATATAGTATTTACTCTTTTATTGCCTTGCTTCTTTCTCTTAGTATGATTATTTTGAGATCCAATCACGTTGTTGCATGTCCATTTCATTTTATTACTGAGTAGTATTTCATTGTATGGATATATCAGAAAGTATTTATCTGTTCATCTGCCAGTGGACACTTAGGTTGCTTCTAGTTTTTAGTTATTAAGAATAAAGCTACTATGAACACTTACATACAAATGTTTGAATGGAATATGTTCTTTATTTCTTTGTGTAGATCCATATTTCCATTTGGTATTATTTTTCCCCAGTGTGAAGGATCTTTTCTAACTTTTTTTTTTTCCTGTAATTTAGGTCTGTTGGTGATCAGTTCTTTCAAGTTTTTCTTAAAACGTCAATTTCTCTCCCCCTTTTCCCTTTCAAATCCACTTTTGTTTGTTTTTGTAAGATATTTTTGTTGGGTAGAGAATTCTAGATTAAATTTTTTCTTCAGTACTTTTACAGATTGATCTTCTTGCTTGTATTGCTTCTGATAAGAAATCTGTCATCCTTATCCATGGGTTTCTTCTGTTCCTGTTCTATAGAGGGCCAATCTTCTTGTATCCAATTAAAAGCTTAGTGATTTTGTTAATTTTTGCTATTCTAACTGGTGTAAGGTGGTATCTCATTGTGATTTTGATTTGTATTTCCCTGATGGCTAGTGTAACAGAAGGGGAGTATGGGGGGATGGGGGTAACCAGGTGATGGGTATTAAGAAGGGCACGTGTTGTAATGAGCACTGGGTGTTACATGCAACTAATGAATCATTGAACACTACATCAAAAATGTATGATGTACTATATGCTGACTAACTGAACATAATTTTAAAAAAGGGGAGAAAAGGAAGCTTAGTGGTCAAGCTTAGTGATCATTTTTTTCTGTCATCTCCATTCTGCTATTGATTCTACCTATTGTGTTTTAAATTTTACTTATATTATTTTTAAATCCTAAAATTTCCATTTGTTTCTTTCTAAGGTCTTGTGTTTCTTGCTGATACTTTTTATATTTCCATTTGTTTTTGTCCATATTATTTTTTTGAGCATTTAAAAAATTAGTTACCTTAAAGTCTTTGTCAGATAATTCTAACATCTGTGTCATTTTGGTGGTGATATCTTTGTCTTTTCTTATGTGAGCTGATACTTTCCTTGTTTATCACATGCTGAGTAATTTTGCATTGTATCCTGGGTATTTTGATTACTATGAGACTTAGTCTTGTTAAAGACTGTGAAGAATGTTGTTATTTTTGTTTTAGAAGGAAATTGACTTGGTTAGATTCAGTCTGCTAGTTTCAATCTGTTTTTTGCAAGCCGTGTTTCAAATTCCTGTTAAATTTTCAGAGCTTTAGCAGCACTCTTTGGATTTGGCCCATGTGTATGCCACCTAATGGCCAATCTGGAAGCTGAATGATGGTTTATTTGTTTTCAAATTATTGGTATGGTATTTAGGATTAGACCCAAGCATGATCAGGGCTGAGATTAGGAGTTTGTAAATAATTTTATGGGCTTGCATTCCCAAGCTCCTCCTTCTTTGTCATCTTCCAAATACATTTTGTTTTCTGGAGCTCCTCTTTTCAGTCTCCTATCCAGAAATCTAGGGACATAAGTTACTCTGTCTGCTTCCTCTGCTACTACTCCTATGTCCAAAATCAAGTAGCAAGGACAGGACAGAGAACAAGCACCAGTGAGAGCATGAGAGGAAGCAAGCAGATCCATTGGTAGAAAAAAACTTAAGCTCATCTCAGAATTTTGGCTCCTTAGGATTTCTCTTGCTGCTATTACTGTGGGATTATTTGGAGGCTGGTGTGCTCAAGAATGGAGCAAAGAAAAAAAAAAAAACGGATTTCTATACTCCCTCTGAGCATCAAGAATTCCTTTACCTTCTCTTGGAGCCAGAACTCCTAAAGCTACTCCTGTACCTAGGTGCCAACTTTTGAGTTTGGGGTTGCATTGAGATAAAGTTGGGGAATATTGGTGGGAAAAAAAGGGTAATCTTACCACTGCTTCACTGATACTTTGAATTCTCTCCTGCTTGCTACTATTTAATTTTCAGTCTTCAGACAGCTTTATCATGTGTTCTGTCCAGGTTTTAAAGCTGCATTCATTGGAAGAGCAAGATAGTGTGTGCCTACTTCACCTTATCCTGAACTAGAACCTTCAACCCTATTTTTATATGAGCTGGTCCTATAATTTCTAAAATGCTTTTAATTCTAATATTGTGTATCCCCTTTCTGGCTTCAAAGTAGTAGTTATTTTCTCCTTTTTTGTTGTTTTCTGTTTCCTCTACATTGTAAGAGAGCTTCCTAAGTTTTTCTGCTACATGAAAGATTTCATATTTTAAAAGTAGTTCTACTTTTTATTGTGTCAAAGAAAATTTTAGTGTGTTAATTAATTTCTGGTCTCTTTTCAATAATTTCTCACCCCACCTATCTCCCTTTTGATCTCTTTTGGATTCACTTGTACCTCATGGGTTTCTGTTCCTGTTCTGTAGAGGGCCAATCTTCTTGTATCCAATTAAAAATGCAGAACAATTTTCTAGGAATGTATCCTAGGTCCTACAGGAAATCATTTTTATAGCCTTCTCTTACTTTGGATGTACAGGATTTTTTTTTTTTTTTTAAGTTTCTTCCTTTAATAAGGGAAGAACATTTCAAATCTAATGTTTGGACAATACATAAATTCCAAAAAGCCTTTGTATTCACTCTTTAGTCACATTCTCTTCTTAAATCTGTACTAGAGGATAAGTTGATGTATTTTTCTTCTGTAAAGTTCCTACTGCCCAGTGGGCTGTATCCAGGACTTGTCAGATTTAGCAAATAAAAATATAGCACACCCAGTTAAATTTGAACTTTAAAAGTATAGGACATACTTCTATTAAAAATTATTCATTCTTTATCTGAAATTCAAATTAAGCTGAATGACCTGTATATTATTTGGCAACCATAATCCAGAGTGATTGGGCCAGAATGAAATAGGATCATCTCCCATTCATTCTATTTACCTCTACAACAAGAGAGAGAGTTCATGAAGAACAGTGAGAGTTTATGAGAAGCCACAATCTTTAGGTTGTTCCCTTCTCCTGCTTCGCTATAAGAGAGAAAAATTTCAATTATATCACTTCTGAGCAGCCACAGGTGGTCCAATTTATGCTAACAAAGAAATAAGTGTTAGGCTTCATTCACATTGACGGTGCTTACATTTTTATGATCTTGATGTCATTCTTAAAAGATCCTATTTAAAATTGTATATTAGGCACAAATCAGAGCCCACTTTTTTGGAAGAATTGTTAGAAGTCATGGTCTCTGGTATCTAGACTAGACACCATACCTAGAGGGAACAGTGTAAAGATGAAGAAATAAGTGGTTGTTTGGTAAATACAAGTATGTTTTTGAAAGTTCATATTATGCCACTTAGCTTTTATGAAAGACCTTCATTAGTGCCTGTTTTCACCAACCTGAAAGAAATCCAAAGATTTTTGTGTTTATGGAAAAAAAGATAAAAAAACAAAAATAGTATTCAGTATTTGTTTTGCAGTGAACCATTACAGAGGCAGCACATACTCTGTGTACCTAGAGTGGTACCCTTAAACTCTTTTCCCAGAAACTACATTCAGCATCTCAGCACCAAGCTACCATAGCTTTGAATTGCCTCTGTTCACTTGCGTACTTCATTTCCATCTATTTTGTGCATGTGTTAGCAAGATGTGTCTTAAGGTATCAGAAGAGTCTAAGAGAGGTTATTTTTTTGGGTCTGGGAATGCCCCCCATATACATTAATGGTAATCCCTTCTTCACTTTATACTGTTCCAATTTATGAAAGATTTCATAGGAACACTCTACTTTCAGATAGGGGGGTAAACCTGTTATAGAGATAGCAAGGAGATAGATAGAAGCTTTAGATAGTTTGTTATCTTCAATAAACTTTCCAAGCAATTTGGGGGGGGGTAGTTTGGACAAGCTTAGCACAAATGAAACAATTAACAAACTAAGATGCAAATTATTATATGCTCCTGAGCTGTAAGAACAGGCTAGGAAAGCTACATAAAGAACAGTTGTACTTGGGAGTCAGGACACAGGGTGTGGCTGGCTTATTTAGGTTTGGGAAAGTCTGAGTTGAACTTTAAAGACTGGAAGATATGACATGCTTGAGCTGGTATTTAAGGCTATGTCAGCACTTCTGACAAACAAAGGGTTAATATCCTTAATCTAAAAGGAACGCCCACTAATCAATAAGAAAGAGATAAGCCCAGCAATTGAAAAATGGGCACAGAACATGAATAAATGACAAAAGAAGAAATACAAGAGGATAATAAATGTATGAAAAATGTCTAACCTCATCAGTATTCAGTGATAAGCAAATAAACACAAGATACAATTTTTTGCCTACTCAATTGGGAAATACTTTTAAAGTGGTTTAGAGGGGAATACCCAGTATCGGTGAGAATGCAGAAATGGACATCCTTACATGCCGCTTTTGGGAGGGGAAAATTGATTCTGTATTTCTGAAGATATATTTAGAAATACATATCAAGAACTTTAAAATGGCTTCAAGCTTTTGATAAGGTAAGGAATTTCGATAAATTCCTTCATATCTCCAGGAACTTGTCATTAGGAAATAGTTATAGAGGCACACAAGGATCTGTAACAATATGAGTGATAATCATCATAAATGATATTATAATTGATAAAATAATTTGCTAATCTGTATATAAGGATATCTGTTGCGGTATATTTTACAATACAACAACAACAAAAAGGGAAGTACCTACATGTACTATAGAGCAGAGATGGAATGGGGCATATAGTGGATGAATCCTAGAGAACCATTAGAAGTTATACTGTCAGAGAAATTTAATCACACAGGAAAATGCTAAAGGTTCATTGTAAAGATGGAAATGTGGGTAAAAACATTAAATGCAGTATACCTATGCAAATCTAGTTCTGTGAACGAAATAGATAATTGTATAGAAACATACCTGAAGGAAATGTACTTGAAGGAAATATACTATAGGATGTTAACCTTGAATGATTTAAATTTTCATATATATCTGTATATATATAAATACTTATTAATATATGTTATATTAATTTTCCATTCTTTTTTCAAAGAAAAGCATTAGAAATCAGAAAGAAAAGTGTACATGCTATTTGAAAAAGGTATATATACTTTTAAACATTATTTCAGTGAGAAAAAACAAGTAAAATAATTACTTGTGTTGATAAAATAACTGTTTAAATTAATATTAGATTTTTCAGCTGCTTGCTAAGGTATTGTGTATCCATGATTCAAAAGGATTTCTTTTCTTTGAAATTTTGAGGCTGCTGATTAGAACCAGCCAAAAAATTGCTTAGTACGACACATAAATTCTGTGCATTCATACTCAACCTCCAAGTTCAGGTAGAACCCCATCTTTGTGAAGGTACTATTCAAGTTATTTTCTCTTCTGAGCTGTCCTTGGCTTAGTCTACTCCATGTGGCTCTGAACACTTTGTGTCAAGGACCTTGACTGATTCATCCTCGAATTCGGTGGCCTCCATCTGTGGATGACATATAGCAGGTGTCCCAGCAATGCCGGTTGGATGATGAGTGAATGAATAAATGAATATGGAGAAGTGGCTCTCATTAGGTCGTGTCTCAGCAAGTAGAAATATAATATCCTTAAAGGAAAGGTGGTGACTACACTGAGTTAATAATGTTCTTAAAGCAGGACATTGGAATCATCGAGATTTGGGGTTAAATATGGGTTTTATTCCTTTGATGCTGTATGGTGTTGGTCATGTCACTTAACTCATCTGAGCTTAAGTTTCCTGATCTGCAAGATGTAGAACAAACACTGTCTATCTTCCTTTGTGAAGATGAAAAAACCCAAAGAGTACATAAAGGGACTTCATACAGTTCCCGGCACATAATTCCTATTCAGTTAATGGTAGCCAATAGTGATAATCATCATAAATGATATTATAATTGATAAAATAATTTGCTAAGTAAAATCCTCAATCAACTGGTTTAATGGGTTTCCTCCTTAAAGTGATTTGTTTCCTTTTTCTCCCCACTTGTATTGATTTAGTTATGTATCCAACTCAAGGGGACATCAAAGAGAATGACTTTGAATGACTTTGAATGAAGCCCACCCTTTGCCCCCTGCTCCTTCCTCTTTGTTTTCAGCACCAGAAACTGCTGGGCTGTCTCATCCCCCATTTGTTTTTGTGTTTGGCACGTTTGGGGAAGCTGGCAGATCCTCAATCCCCTGGCTGGGAGGTGAAGACTTCCCCCAGCTATTTTTAAGGTTGAGGATTGGAGAAATTGACCCTTATTTTGGTCTCCTGTGGACTTAGTCTCAGAGAAATGGAGTTCTGGGGGTGTGAGACTGGGTGTGTGTGTTGGGGGGGATGACACTGCAGTCTTTCTCTGAGACACTTCTTTTCTTTGTTTGAATTTCAAGGTTACAAAAGTCAGGATTCAAGGATAACTATGAAAGATCAGCTGGTAAATGTGTTCACAAGTGAAAGAAAAAGAAAGCCAAATGAATGTTAAAACCTTTTTTGAAGCAGAACAGAAACAGAGCTTTTTGATCCTTTATCACGGAACAACAAAACATTCGCATGATCTCCACGTGTCTGAGCTTTCCCGTGTCCCTCTGTGTGCGCATGTATGTCCATATGCCCACACACAGACACACATGGGCAAATTCACATACACTTTTCTCTAAACCCTGTACCAACCCCCCGACCTGCCCCACGCACACATGGATTTCGTTCTTTTTCTTTCTTTTATTTTTTCTTCTTCTCTCTATTTTTTGATATTTCAAAGCTGGCAGTTCAGGAAATGGCTGGAACTGCCACATCTCTGTTCTTGCTAAAGAAATCAATGCTAATCCTATTACTGGCAGTTATCACCTATCCCAGAACTCACAGCTAAAAGAAAAAAAAACCACACTGAGATGTCAAAGTAAGAAAAAAAAAAAAGGCCCGAAGAGGAGGGGGGCGCCCTTCATTCACTTTCAAATAGTGATTGTTTTCTCTGTCTTCTTTTTGATCATCTTTTTTTCTCATGTTACCAGAGAAACCAAACTACAAAACACCTGTCCTCACACAACATTACGGGTCTGATTTAAAACCACATGAGTCCGAGTATGGGGTCTAATTTAGACTTATCTTTCTCCAGTGTGCCTTGACAAAGCCCTGATAAAGAATATTTATTATGGCTCCCAGTTTTATTAATAACAATAATAATGACACATAGCATTTAGTGGTCACGGCAGACACTGTGCTAGGTGCTCTCTGCAAATCTTCTTATGAAATACAATAAGCCTCTGATGCAGGTGCGATAAGCATTCCCATTTTAGAGATTTAGAGATTAAAGCATGAGTTTTCCTCATTTGAGCTGAGCGACCTAGGGAGGAAGAGGCAGAGGCTTGTTTTGCATCTAATTGGCTGTCCTGTAGTACGCCTGCTCTCCCCACTGTCTTACTCCACTTCTAGGCTTCCTCAGCAAGGCAGCCTATGAAGAGACAGGGTAATATTTAGAATTGGGAATTTGCCGTTTCTGAGCTTTCGGGAAGTTTTTCAGAAAGTCAAACGAATCTGATACGGTTGGGTTCCTCTCTCCTTATGATGATAACCATTCTTACATACGTGTCTCTCATTCCTCCCTCTGATCCAGTTACATATAATCAGATATACACAGCTATCAGTGCTTGGGAATCTTTACAAAAGAACAGAAGGGAACTCATTCAACTGGATTAATTGGCACCAGCATCCTTAAATTGACAACCTACACATGCTACTAGTTTGAGGATTACACTTTGAGAAGCAACCTTAGTGTGCAGTATGCATATCATCTGGGAGCTTGTTAAAAATGTAGAATTCTGGGGTGCCTGGGTGGCTCAGATGGTTGGGCCTCTGCCTTCAGCTCAGGTCAGGATCTCCAGGTACAGGGATAGAGCCTCACATCAGGCTCCTGGCTGGCTCAGTGGGAAGACTGCTTCATCCTTTCCCTCTGCCTTTCCTCCTGCTTGTGTGCATCTCTGTCTCTCTCTCAAATGAATAAATAACCTTTTAAAAAAAGGTAGAATTCCAAGCTCCACCCCAGAGTTACTAAATCAAAACCTGCATTTTCACAAACCCCTAGGTGATTTCTAATATATTCACGTTGGAGAAGCACTGGTCTACAATACCTCTGTCCCTCTGAAGAAAACCTCCCCAATGTTCTGACCCTATCCTTTCGTTCTGTGAGCCCTGCACCTAGCACAATGCTTGGCCCACAATGGGAGCTCACAAATGTCCAATGAATGAATGACCAAACGAACGACCTGTTTAGCCAATTGATAGGGAAGGACAACTCATGTGAGCTATTCACATTCAAACAACTGTGACAGAGTTGGTCCAAGAGTGACTAAAGGCATGCATACTTCATTCCATTACCAGGCATACTTGCAGGCTCTACTGGTTCTTAACCAGTGTCCCTGAGATATTCGCTGCTTCAACAGTCCATTAGTCAATCCATTGTTGTGTACTGAGTTGCAAGGAACTGTACAGAGCATGTGACCATAAGAGAAGGCAGGAATACCTCATGACAATAGGAAAAATGGCATTTACTTCTCTAGCATTGCAGATGGAAAATAACTTATTTTCTGGGTTGTTAAATGTCTTGTGCCAATGGGAAGGATTGTTCTGGGCTGAATTTCTGTTCCCCATGGGCTATTTTCCCTTAAGATAAGAATGAATAATCATAAAATAGTCATAATTTTGTGTGAATAATTATAATAAAATATTCATAGTATTCATTATTCATAATTATAATAGAAATTTCTAGGAAATTTATTGAATGTTTTATATGAATTATCCAATTCAATCCTAAAGCACCCTATTGTTGTTTTGCATATGTAGATACTGAAGCCTAGGGAAGGAGTAAATGGCAGAATCAGAATCTGAGCACAACTTTTTCTTTTTGTTCCTAACCACTGCTTAATTCTGATGTAGTCAGTTAGTAATATATTTCATATTATTCTTGGTTTCTCCTATACCAGGAATAAAATATTAACGTATAATAGGGACAAATATGATCACTGTTTCAGTTCTTGCGATCTCTCCTGTTGCTTTTTTTTCTTCTGAGAAGAATTTTCTTCTTTGTTGTACAAAATCCAGGTAAAAAAATAAAGCAGGAAAAACTTTTAAATGAAAGAAACCAGAGAAGCTAGAGAAAATGTATAATAAGCTGAAAGAAACGGTAATTAGAGAGGGAGAGAGAGGAGAATGAGAAGTGGGGGGAGCAGAGAGACTGGGCACATGATAGTAGTCAGCATGTTTGAGGGTTGGGTGTTGAAGGGAAGGAGAAATATTTGAGGACAGGTTGTGTTCTACATGGCAGACACTGAAAAGAGCAGTCCTGGAGAGAGAAGTTTCAAGATTTTCTACTTTAAATATATTGCACATTTTCCTTTGACACCTAGTTTTTTGAGATACCTAATAAAATTTCAAAAAGTTTATATAGTACAAAGAATGAACCACATGGGACTATGGGATTTATTTGTTATAGTCCTAATTATTTATTATGAATTTATGATCCCTGATTTAGGTTGTCTAATATTTAATAGCATATACTATAGGTGAGCCTCTGTGGGCTCTGCTGGCTTTTCCTCTTTTACATTTTGTGCTCTGCAATTGCTTTAAAGCTAATATTTTAAATCTAATTTATTTTATATTACAAAATTATCTCAAGAGTTTAAGTGCTGGAAAACAAAACAAAACAAAATGCCTGTGGGACTTTGAACTTCAGCTTCTTCTGCCCAGCTGTACTGATTTTAGTTGCCCAGAACCTCACTGGTAGCAAGGTAGAATGGGAGTCAGAGGCAGGGGAAAATGAGCCAGAGCCCACAAGGCCAATCATTATCACATTTCCTCACACAATCTGGAATTGCTGCCTTGCTCAATTCTCTTAATTTTAAAAACCAAATAAGAAAGAATTTATCATACCAGTGTTATATGCATATGATTGCCTCCATGGGGAAGATCTAATTCTCAGGACAGAGAGGTAGGAAATGCTGTTAAGTGTGACAAGCCCAAAGGCCATGCTGATCACTGTGATGCATTTGATTTAATCCTGGATGTTGGGGGACTTAGGAAGCTCAGCCTCAGCTCATGGCCCAAGTTCTCCAAACAGCTTATGAAATGCTAATACAGTTAGCAACCTTGGATGATCTCATCTCAGTCAAGAAGGTAGAGAAGACCCAGGCTGCTATATCTTCATCATCCCAACAGTAGTACCAGCTGGAATTTACATAGTTTCAAAAATGCTAACCTGGATCATGGATTCAACCACCACCACCAAAAAAAAACAAAACAAAACAAAACAAAAAAAAACCATTTCTTGAAAGTAGATACTACTGGGTTCCTCCTCTTCATCTCTTACTTTCACTATCAAGACAACTTCTAAACTAGCTTCCTGTCTCTGGTCTGCTACTGCCCCATCTTTCCACCTCAGAAATACTAATAAGCTAATTTCAAAGTGAAACAATAACAAAAAATCTTACACGTTATTCCTTTGCTGAACCTTCTATGACAAACTATTGCCTGCAGGATAAAAGCCAGAATTCTTTGGCATTAATGGGCCTCTATACCCCAAGTTCAACTTCTCTTCAACAACAAACTGTTGGCTGTGCTTTTGTAGGCAAGGACTAGTCTTATAAATGCTAAAGGGGGTGACCTTTTGTCAGGCAGGCTTTAGATAGAGAACTCTGAAGGACTGAGTAGAAGATAAGTTGGTGGGGGCAAAGTAGCGGCAGGGAGAGTAGTTAAGGAGAAACTAGTAAAATACCGTAGTTGAGAGAGACCCAGGACTCCCTTTTCTATAGTTGGATAACATACAGAAAACTGTGGCTTCTGAAATCTGGGAAATTTGTATACTTTTCTTGGTTAGACACCATGGGCACTAAGGCAGGCATGCCTCCAGCCTAGTTTTGCAAAGCTAAGTCTGAATCAGCTTTGTATAAGCGTTAGCCCCCTGTCAACACTGTAACAACCCTTGCAATATGGTAGAAGGTGGAGAACAATTACAAGGAATGACAGGAGAAATTGGTTCCCTAGTGCGACCTTCACTATTATACTTGAAAGAGCCCTCCTATCTTTTCCTTGGCATATTATGATACTTCACCCACAGACTTTAGTAAACACCCTGATTCCAGGGGCAAAATTTGTTTCATCTACCTTATCAATAGGCCAGGTGAATGACAAAATTACATAATCTCCTGCATCAATCATGGAAACGAGACAAAGTATTTTAAGGCAAAAGATATTTGAAGTTATAACCAGGTGGCTCTGTTTAATAGATAATGAAATTGATAAGGACTGAAGTCATTTGGGAAATCAGGAGGAAAGAAATAGTAACCATTACAACTTGATCCATACTTGGACTGCTTAGCATCCTTAATTCCAGTCAGTTTCTAGTTTGATCACCTGGATCAATGCCATTGTCCATTATGTGAAATTCAGAAGAAGAAGGTGTTAGAAGAGGAGAGGTTGTTGGTTTCTAAACCAGTTGAACGGAAGTGCCTCTAGGCCAGTGGTTCTACCATGTTGTCTTCAGACCAGAAGAATCAGGATCACCTGGGAATGTAGTAAAAATTCAAATTCTCAGACCCACCCCAAATCTACTTGATGATAACTCTGGGGTGGGGCCTAGCAATCGAGGTTTTAACATGCCCTCCAGGTGATTCTGGTAAATGCTACAAATTGAGAACTGCTGTTCTAGGACAAGCATGCGGAACTGAATATCAGGTAGTAGGCAAGTGAGTGTGGGATGGGAGAGGACAGGAATGGATATTGCAGTTGACAAGGAGTCTGGACCCTCACTGAGGAGGAGAGTGCCGAATGAAAAGGGAGGGCTGAACAGTGGAAGAGGAGCTACTATTTCCAGCTCTATAGGATTCGATACTGCTTTTTATTTGTATTCTACAAAAGGCATATATAATTTTTAAAGCAGAATGTCCCTTTAATGAAAATGTTCAAGGCAGCAAAGGAAAAAGAATGTATCAAGGTGAAATCCTGAGGCAGAGGCAGGGTCAATACAAAAAATCATTTTTTTGGATGGGCTTAACTAAAGCATGTTGAGGCAGAAACCTACATTATTTAAACTTTACAACAATCCTGTGAAAAACTTCTCCATGATGAAATGGAGGCCTTGAGAGGGTAGACTTGCCCTTTATCTAGGATCACATACAGGCAAAGCCAGGGTTTCCCCAAGCCTTTGTTCCTTATATAAAGCAAAGCTGTCAATTAGGCCTTGTTCAGCTCTTGGACCCTGAGGTACCTAGATTGGCTCAGTTAGCTCCCTAGGGGACCACACCTGTCTGTATTTGAACTTCCATGAAGTTCCCTCCCACACTGACGTTGGGTTTGGTCATGTGACTTGCTTTGGCCCACAGGACATTAGCAAATGTGAGGCAAGCAGTAGCTTGAAAGACACTTATGGTTTCCCTTGCTCCTCTCTCTTGCTGATTTTGGAGCTCACCCACATGTGAAGAACTAAGCCTAGTAGACTGGGGACACAGGCCCAGTACCATCCACAGTTCTTACGAGAGAGGGCATCTTAGACAAGACAGGCTGAGTCTGTTACTTGACGATAGTAGTCGCCTGAGTGATTCCAGAGAAAACCAGCATAACTGCCCCACAGAGCCAATATGTGACCCACAGAAATGTGAGTAAAAAAGTAATTCTTGCATTTGGCCACTAGTTTTGGGGGTATTTAAGTGTATAGAACAATAGGTTTCTGATTCAAGCCCATTTCTGTGAGGTGGGTGGAGGGGCAAAGTATACCCCAAGAAGGCTTAACGGAGTTTTGTTTCTTAGATACTCCTCCAGTAGGAGACCATTTTCCCTGTGATCTTTAAAATGGCCAATCCCACACTCTGAAGAGCTCTTCAGAATTCTTCAGGATTCTTGCGTAGCCTCCTAAGCATTTCTAAATTCAGGTGAACATGGGGAACTCAGTGATGGCTTTTCTGTGTCCACTTTTCCTTCCAAAGGAAAGACCCAATCAGTTACACTATATTCAGTAGATTCCAGTGACAACCACTTTATTAAAATAGGGAGAGTGATCGGGAGGGAGAGAAACCATAAGAGACTCTTAATCTCACAAACTGAGGGTTGCTGGGGGATGGGAATAGCGGTAGGGTGGTTGGGTTATGGACTTTGGGGAGGGTATGTGCTATGGTGAATGCTGTAAAATGTATAAGACTGATGATTCACAGACCTGTACCCCTGGGGCAAATGATACATTATATGTTAATAAAAATAATTAAAATAAAATAGGGATAGTGAAAACAGATAACTGAGCAGACTTGAAATTCTGATAAATCTTTTCAATACAAAATACCTAAACTTATTTAAATATAGACAGCCTTTCATTATTTACTTATTTCTAAAGATTTATTTGAGAGAGAGTGTGAGTGAGCATGTGTGCATTCGGGGAGGGAGGAGAGGGAGTGGGAGAATTTCAAGCAGATCCCCACCCCCCTCCCCAACCTCGCTGAGCCAGGGATCCCATCACAGTCTTGACTCAGGGCTCACCCATGACTGATCATGGCCTGAGCCAAAATCAAGAGTTGGATGCTTAACCAACTAAGCCACCCAGGTGCCCCAATAGACAGCCTTTCAAATGTACACTTAAAATAAGTAAAAGAAATTCGGTAAAATAAGGGAAGGAAAAATAAGGTAAAAGAAAATTGCGTAGATCAAAAATCAGGAAGAAAATAGAAACCAGATGAGTAGCTAGGCTCTATGGAAACAACTCTTTGGTTTTATGAAGGGTGAGGAGTAACAGCTGAGAAACTTGCCAAGAGTGGGGCCCTCAAAATGCCATCTCTGTGGTCAAAGAGAAGGCTAGAAAAGAGAAACCTTCCCCATCAGGGGAGACAACCAGGAAAATTTAATTTTGAAGTAGGCTTTAGGTGGGAAAAATTCTCCCCTAAGCATCCATAACTACCAGCAAACAACTGTTGTTTTAAGGAACCAAGTTTTGAGATGTTTGGGATTCAACTTTATACATCCTCCATGGTCCAGGAAATCCCAGGCTGAGAAATTAGCTTAAAGTGATTCTGGATTGGTTTAGCATTCAAAATTATAATGTGAAAGCATCATGCAAATATATAAACACAGTTTTCTTATCCTAAGAGACTGGAATATATAATTTAAATTAAAAAAAATTTTTTAAATCATTAATTCAGCTTGCTGTGTGATTCTGATCAAGGATGTACCCATCTCTGGGCCTTTCCTTCTTTATTAAGTAAACGAGGGGTCATTTTTAGTCCTAGTTTTACATGGTTCTATAGTTATATGAAATTATTAGTTCATGAATATATGCTACAGTACTGCAAGGTCTAGGGAATAGAAAATTAAGATCTTATCTTGGTCACTGTTTCTGATTAGCAAAACCATTAGTGCTGGCTCATTTTCATTAGCCTAAGGCTCCACCAACCTGAAATAGTTGGTAAGAAAGGGCTCTTTTTTTTTTTTTTTCTTCTTCTCTGATGTCTCTCAGTGTCTAGGCTATACAGATTTGCTTGTTACAGTGGCCCTGCTAATGGCCCTGCAGAAGGCCCCCCTATGCTTTGGGGACCAGGAGCATCTGAGCTGACTTGAGAAAGTGCATCCCTATGTATTTTTCACCAAGTGACCTCCATTCAGGTGGGCAGGATATCTTCTCCAGGTGAGGATGTTAGAAGGACAGAGATAATGTCAGAAGAAGGGCTTTTGCTTCAGGTTTAATTTGCTTTATTTTAGAATAATTATATAATATGTTTGCTGGACTCAAATATAATTGAAAATAATTCATGGACATTATATATAGATATAGTCAGGTATTTCCATGTTTCTTATAATAAGAATATGTAGTTTAGAAATGAATATGAATAGGACTTTAAGAACGAAGTATTTTCTCTTGCCCTAAGAAAAGTAACGTGCCTAGAGTCATACATCAGGAAAGCTGCAATTAAATAGTTTAATAGACATAATTTTGAGTAAAATAAATATCTCCTTCCTGCTCTAATTTTATAAAGCTACCAGAAAGACTTTTAAAAAAATATACCCCTGGATTAACGTTTTTACTCTCCAAAGACTTCCTATTGTACTTAAAAGCAAAACTCTTTAATAACCTACAAGGCTTTTCATAATCTTGCTCCTCTTATCTTCCCAATATTATTTCAAGCCATTTCCCAGTGCCTAACCCTGCCCTGGCCTGCTGGCCTTTTCTCAGTTCCTTTATTTAATACAGAAGCCCTTCTCCACCTCAGGTTAGTTCTGCATGTACTATTTCTGGATGTAACTGTATGGTCTCCTGAATGAAGAAGCTGGCCAGGTACCATGGAGTTCTCTCTAGACTTTAACCTGTGGATAGCATTGTGGGCAGCATCTAGCATCTCTGATTTTTGGTAGAAATCCCTGCTTCTGTTCTGAATGGGGCACTATTCTTGTCTCTAGAGCAGAAGTGCTTCAGGAACCAAGATAAACACATAATGTTGCTCTGGCATCAATAATTGGCAGCAGGGTTGAGCATATGATCTGGATCTAAACTAATGAGTGCGTCCCATTTCCCTGGCCACGGCAGTTCGTTATGGGCATATGACCCAATCAGAGTCTTACTCTCCATATAATAATATTGGGCAGAGACAGGTGTTCTCGTTCCACTGAAAGAGATATAGATAGAGCTGTTCTGGCTACTTTGAGCCAATGGGGAATATCTGGTCTGAGATCTGTGCCAAATGAGAGCTGACCTGGGAGAGAGAAAACTAAGTCCTAAAAATATCCTTTGATCCCCTGTCTAGCCACACATGGACTTTTAGTTAATGAACCAATAAATTCCTGTTTTGTTAGTGCTTTTCAGTTGGTTTGGAGACTTTGCCTCTTGGAACCTAGACATTTCTGAATGGTAGAGGAAGCTACATCTTTCTGCATCACCACTCCCCAGTTCCTGCTGCCTTCAGCCCACTTCATCCCTGGTTCCCTTGGTTTCTTGATTGCTAGAAGTGGCCTGGGTAGCTTTGAATTCATTTGCTGCAGAGGAGTTTCTGTACCTGTGCGTAGAGAAGTAACATGTCATGAAACTCCAACAACTCCAGGTCAGGGGCTCTTTCCATTCCAGACCCTAACTGAATGATGACACAAAAAAAGTGGAGACTAGAGGCAGAAGATAAGCTAGAGCCCAAGAAACCAGCAAGATGACTATTATAGAAATGAGGGAAAGTTGGAAATCATTATTGAAGATGGACTACAGTCCAGAAATATGATTCCATTTAATCTCCCTGATCACTTTGCTTTAATCCACACTTTGCAAATGAGGCTCTGAGGGGTAACTACTTTGTCCAAAGATACTTTATTTAATACAGACAAGCCAGTATTACACTCCTGGCTTTCTCACAAGGCCACCATTTATAAGTGAGGTAGATAGGAAGTAGATTAGGCTGATGGTGGTCCCAAGAAAGGTAATGGTAGGTAAAAGATATAAGAGCAGTTTCAAAGAAATGAAAGCATTTCCCCCAAATTTGAACTCAGTCGCCATATATTTTACCCTTCCACGTTCATACAACATGGTTTGAGTGCAACATCCCAGGCCTCGGAGAAGGAAATGTCTGGATTTCCATCTTTGCCACCCCTTGGAGAAGTGACACTGGGGAAATTATCTGAGTCTGTTTCCCCATATGTCCGTTGTCTGCTTCTTAGTATTATAAGTGTGGAGATAGTACTTAAAACTCAAATACTGAGGACATCACAAGTAGGTATTTACTACATCTATTTTAATATTATATAATGCAGAAAATTATTAATGCTTAAATAGGATTTCCTTTGAGTATATTTCAAATGTTTCTATTACTCTGATCTGCCTGAGATCATCAGCCCTGTCTTCATGGAGCTACTTATCTTTGAGGAATCAGAGAAAAGTCCCTTCAAAATGTTGACATAGGAAAGGTCAGAGATAGCATGTGAAGAATTTCAAAGATAATCCTGTCCTTCCCTTTCCTCTGCCAGACTCTGTTTTCAGCTGGTTGAGAGTAATTTATATCTGTGGCTCAGTTAAAGTATGTGACATCATTTAGACACTGCAAATATAATACCAATTTTACTGCAACCTAATTGTAGAGTGACAAGAGATAAATCTAGAAGATACATATAGTATGAAATGGCCAAGTGTGCTTCACTTATAAGAACCACACATAGAGGAACGTTATGCTGGAAGTGAGGAATAGCTGAAGTTGTAATTCACGCAAATGCATATATAAATAATCCTGAGTACTCCTAGGACATCTGCAACTTAATCAGTGGCCCATTAACATATTGTAGGATAAATGTGGATCTGTAATTATTGTATGCTGCTAAAACCACCTTTATTTTCATTTAAAATCCTGGTTAAATGATCTGTGGTATATCTTTGGAGACTTTGTCAACCTTTTTTTTTTTTTTTTTTTTAAATATTTTATTTATTTGAGAGAGAGAGCATGAAAGGGGCGAGGGGCAGAGGGAGAAGCCAGCTCCCTGATGAGCAGAGGGCCTGATGTGGGACTTGATCCTGGGACTCCAGGATCATGACCTGAGCCGAAGGCAGTTGCTTAACCAACTGAGCCACCCAGGTGCCCCTTTGTCAACCTTTTGAATTGAGGATATAAATAGGAAATTATGTTTCAGGTAAATAAATAAAAGTGCAATATTCTAAGCTGCTAATGGAGCTTGAAAAAAGCCTACAAAGTAACCCCAGCTTAAAAATCAAGAGACCATGATTAAATTAAAATTAAAGAAGGAAAGGCTCTCAGTGAAACAAAAATCCTATACATTAGGAGGTTTATTTTAAAATAGCTCTAAATTCCAAACCTGAATCACAGAACATCATGATTGTCAACCAACATTTATTGAGTACTATAGTAGGTATGTTGAACTTTGAATAATTGAATTGCACATTTTAAAAATAATCTGTCTTTTATGACAGAAATCAGGCAGTTCCTGGCATAATTTGACAGGAACGTTCTGCCTTTTCCCTGTCAGCATGGTGTGAGGCAATGCAATTAAAATCTAACTGTGATTTGTTTTGACTGGTAGGATTTTTCTCTTTTCTTTCTAATGTAGAATACTTATTTATTCACATAGTGACTTTTATTAAAGCAATATAATATGTATTTTAAGTAATTTAATGTTATTAGTGTCAATGGAGATATCCTTTGAGGATTGAACCCTTATGCTTTTTGGGTACAATGACGCCTAATATTCTACCTGCTATTACCTTTTGCTCTCTGAAGCAACTTTAATTTTTCCTGTCCCAAACTGTCCAGACTACCAGTACCCCTTCCTGGCAGCATCCTGGTCTTGGGCTTCCTACCTTTTGCTGTCCCATCTCTAAGGCCAGCTCAGTATCTTTATTCTGTGGTTCACTGCTGACAGTTTAGCTCCAGACAATGTCTTTCCTTCATATTGATACTATTTTCCGTGGTCATGAACCATACTAATGCATCCCAGCCACATATATGTTTCCTTCTTTGCGTTTATTTTCCAATTGTTACACAGTAGTATTAAGACTCTCCTCTCTCCTTTTATCTTTCTTTCTTTTCATGATTGGTTCAAAAATCACCCCAAAGGGAAACTTCTATGCAAGAAAAGGAAGAACAAGTAGGTACAAAATAAAAATGTACAAAAATGGGAATATTTAAACTTTCACAATTAATACACAATTACCTTTAGAATCTTCCAAGTCTGTATATCTTCCTCTTATAAAATTTCATTTCCTCTAGGTCAGAATTCTCTTATAGTTTTCACTTGTATATTTCTAATTGTGAATAAAAATAAACTTTCCTCTTTTTTTGTATTGTTAAGTCCTTTGACTCTTTTCTGGGGACTGACTGTCCTTATCCATTACCTGTTCTATGTCAATGGTCCTCTTCTCACTGATTTCTAGGAGTGTGTGTGTTAAGAGTTTATCCCTATTACAAATATTTGGTAAGATATTTTTTCTCATTTGTCCTTTGTCTTTTGGCTTTATGATTTTCAATGCAGAATTTTTTTTATTTTGTGCAGTAATTTTTTTTAAATTTGAAAGCTTTTATTAGTCAGAGAAAAATGAATATTCCAGTAGAAAAATGGACAGATGGCATAAGGAAATTTCTTAAGCAAATAGAAATATTTAAACATGCAAGAGTGTTCAACTTTGTACAGTAAGTTTTTTATCTCTTCCTCTCTCTTTTTGGCTTCTGGATTTTGAATTTTAGAATGTCATCCTTAATCCAAGATAACAAATTCTCCTGTATTTTCTTCTAGTACCTTTATGATTTATTTTTTTTTACATTTAAATCTTTGATACACTTGGAATTTATAATAATTTATAATGGGGGGTGGGGTATAAATAAAATTTATCTTTTCCCAGTTAGGCAAATACCATTTATTGAATAATGCATTTTTGTTCCACTGAAATGCCACCTTTATTGGTAATAAATTTCTGTGTATATTTGGGTCTCTTTTTGGAGTCTCTCTTTAGTTCCATAGGTTAGTCTGCTTATGCATGCACTATATGGTTTTAATCCTTGAGGCTTTATTATATGATTTTATAAGGTTAACACACCTTCTACTGCTCTTTCTGTTCAGAATTTTCCTGGCTAACCTTAACTCTTTTCCATATGGATTTTAGAATCAACTGGCCTAGTTAAAAAAAATTGGTATGAAGACATACAAATGGCTATCAGACACATGAAAAAATGTTCATCATCACTAGCCATCAGGGAGATTCAAATTAAAACCACATTGAGATACCACCTTACACCAGTTAGAATGGCCAAAATTAGCAAGACAGGAAACAACATGTGTTGGAGAGGATGTGGAGAAAGGGGAACCCTCTTACACTGTTGGTGGGAATGCAAGTTGGTGCAGCCACTTTGGAGAACAGTGTGGAGATTCCTCAAGAAGTTAAAAATAGAGCTTCCCTATGACCCTGCCATTGCACTACTGGGTATTTACCCCAAAGATACAGATGTAGTGAAAAGAAGGGCCATCTGTACCCCAATGTTTATAGCAGCAATGGCTACGGTCGCCAAACTGTGGAAAGAACCAAGATGCCCTTCAACGGACGAATGGATAAGGAAGATGTGGTCCATATACACTATGGAGTATTATGCCTCCATCAGAAAGGAAGAATACCCAACTTTTGTAGCAACATGGACGGGACTGGAAGATATTATGCTGAGTAAAATAAGTCAAGCAGAGAAAGTCAATTATCATATGGTTTCACTTATTTGTGGAGCATAACAAATAGCATGGAGGACAAGGGGAGATGGAGAGGAGAAGGGAGTTGAGGGACATTGGAAGGGGAGGTGAACCATGAAAGACTATGGACTCTGAAAAACAATCTGAGGGTTTTGAAGGGGTGGGGGGTGGGAGGTTGGGGGATCCAGGTGGTGGGTATTGGAGAGGGCACGGATTGCATGGAGCACTGGGTGTGGTGCAAAAATAATGAATACTGTTATGCTGAAAAAATAAAAAATTAAAAAAAATTGGTATGTTTATTGAGATGAGATTAAATTTATAAATGACATTAGAATTAATATCTTTACCATGTTGAACATTCCTGTCAAAAAACATGACTTTCAAGTTGTTCCTTTTTCATATCCTTTGTTTTCAAGTTCTCTTCATATAGGTCTTGCATTTTTCCATTTAAGCCTATTGCTAGATATTTACATTTTTGTTGCTATTAGTATTTTCTTTCATTATATTTTATGACTGTGTTCCATAAGGGTTATAGATGTTATATATATATATATTATATAATATATATTATATATATATATATAATATAGAGACAGAAATATATATATAATATATATAGAGAGAAATATGTATAATATATATAGCAATATATATATTTCTGTCTTAAAGAATTTTCTTGTTTGCAGTAATATTTTATTTACTTATTTACTTATGTTAGTTACTGTAAAATATATCATTAATTTTCAGTGCAGTGTTCCAAGTGCAGTAATGTTTTAATCTAAAATAAGATTCTTTGTTTTTCCTCCCAAAAACCATTTAATCTAAAAATATGTTTAACTTGTTTCCAAATTTTATAATTCTCTCCTATATAACAGTATTGACCTCCAATACAATGTTAATTGAACAGTTGTACCTCGAGTATAATATTAAATAATGATGTTAATAGAGGACATCTGTGACTCTGTTTCTGAATATAAAGAGAATAACTTTAGTGTTGTGGTTCTCAGTCTTGAATGCAGATTAGAATCACTAGGGAGTTTTAAAAGTCCCAACATCCAGGGCTCACCCTAAAGTGATTAATCAAAATCTCCAGCTGGCAGGACCCAGGTATCAGTATCGTCTAAAGCTTTCCAAGTGATTATTTGTGCAGAAAGATTGCAAATTAATGCTTTAGTGTTTTTTCCTTTTAATCATGGTACTTGCTTATAATCTGAAATAGATAAATTCTACCATGTTATCTATAATTTTAATTTTCAGATTTTTATTTTAAACTGTTTAAATTTTATTGAATATGAATTTTCTCTATAGAACTATTAGTATAATGAATTATAAATCCATTAATATTAATATAACACATCAATATAATGAATTTTATTATATTAATATTTCAATTATACTAATTAATATATACTATAAAATAAAATGTTTATTAATATAATTAATTATATAAATACAATTAATTTTATTTAGTGGATTTCCTGTATTGAACTATCCTTGCATTTCTTAAGTAAAACTCATGAAGTATCCAGTTATTATTCTTTTAATGTTCTAATAAGATTGCCCTGAAGATTTCATGCCATTGATATTCATAAGTGAGACTGATACACTGTTGAGTTTGTGTTTGTGAAATCATTGATAGGTTTGACATTTTTATATTCACATTATAAAATAATTTTGGAAATTTTCTGTGGTTTAAAATAACCTAAACAGGTATTGGAATGGATTTCTTTTTTAAAGTTTGGCTGAGATTCCCTGGAAGTTTATGGATCTGGTGCTTTCCTGTGTGTGTGTTGTGGTAAGGATTAAGTAGGTAGTGCTCTGTCAGCTTTTGCTTTTTCTTTTATAGAGATCAGTTACTTTAGATCTTCTCTCATTGGGTACATTTTGGTGAATTATATTTTCCTAAAAAATTAGCCATTTCATCCAGCCAGATTTTCAAATTCATTTTCAAAATGTTGAGTATTCTTTAAGATTCTTCTACTAATTTCCTTTGTTTTGCCATTCTTTCCATTTTGCAACTGTAATTTTTATCTTCATTAGGTCAGATATCTAATCTCATTTTGTTTTGACTAATTTTTTTTGAGAGAGAGAGTGTGTGAATGAATGCGTGGTGGTCGTGGTTGGGGGGGGGTGAGAGGGGCAGAGGGGGAGAGAGAATCTTAAGCAGGTTCCGCATTCAGTGTGGGCCGATGCAGGGCTCAGTGCCACGACCTGAGATCTTGATCTAAGCCTAAATCAAGAGTCGGATGCTTAACTGACTAAGCCATCCAGGCGCCCCACAATGTATTTAATTTTAAAAAGCATTCTTCTTTTAAAAATCAGCAAAAAGTTTATTAGTATTTCTTTTTATTGATTCCAAACTCATTAATCTTCTATCTTTAATGGCCTTTTTTTCCTTTGGTTTATTTTGTTATTCTTTTTTCTCATAATTTGAGTCAGAGTCTTAAACCATTTATTTTTCATCCTTCTTATTAAAGTATACAAGGCTGTCAGTTCTCCTTAGAGCTCTGTTTGCTCTGATTACTGTAGGTTTGGAAATAAAATGTTTTCATTATCATTGTTTTCTAAAAATTCTCCCATTTGTATTATTTCTTTTTTGACTTGAGAGTTGATTGACAGAGTTTAAACATTTTCAGATAGAAATGACTTTTTTCCAATTTAGATAAAATTTCAGTTTATTGAATAATGGTCAGAGGATGTTTTCTATACATTTTTTACTTGGAAATTTTTGAGGTTTTCTTTGTGGCTGAAAATATATTTTCATATGTGAAGATATTCCAGGGATACTTGAAAATAAATAAGGTATAGTTGACTTTCAAGGTCCAGAGTTTGATACAGATTACTTAGAGTTTGATGCAGATTACTTACATCTACCTTATTAATTATGTTAGTTAGGTCTTGGGGTTTTTTCCTTATTAGGTTATTTTTTTATCTTAGTATGTCATAAATTGAGAAACTTGAATTAAACTCTTCTACTAATATATTTCTGAATATTTATGGTTATTACTACCTTGATATTAAATATATTTGATCTTCATTGTGAATTGAACCCATTGTGAACATGCCCTTTTGCTACGTTTAATGCTTTTGAAGCCTGACTTCTACCTTGTCTGATTATGAGATCAAGTCCTGTGTTCTTTGTTGGCATTTGCCTAGTATACCTATACTGTTCCTTTGTTTTCAACCTTCTTGAATCACTTGTTTCAAGAGTGCTTCCTGACAGAGCCTAGGGTTAGCTTTTGTTTTGTGATCTGATCCAAAGCTATTTTTTTTTTAAATAAGTGAATGAAGCTCATTTACATTAATTGGTGTGGTAGATGTTTTTGGTGTTACTTCTTCATATTTTTATGTTGTTTATATAGACCAAATTGCTCGTTAATCTATTTGCTTTGCTGTGTGTATGTGTGATTAGTCCTTTTAAAATATAGAAAAACTGTGGTTTTATCCTGATGATTATCTTTATAACCTTATGTAGTATCCTCGTTTCCATAATTCAGTGCTTCCCAACCAAGTTCACATCATGGTACACTTAGAAGATGGTGATGTGTGCCACCCTCAGATTAATGGATGAGACTATTCTGTGGTGGGGTGAGGGATCTTGCTCTGTGTCCAGCTCTCCAGCTGAGCTAGGGGATCACTATCTCAGTACACCTGAGCATTTTCAGTGCACCTGTTGATAAGCTTTGCTGTTTCTTGATATCAGAAGGATAAAATTAGCTCCTTCCCTCTTTCTTTCCCTCTTTTTCTTCCTAGTCTTACTCTTGTTTACATTGACACTGCTATATATGCTTGCATTCTATTATTGATTTGTCAGCTCTAAACAATATCCTTTGACTCTGTCATTACAGATTCAGCAATCAAGATATTTACCTTCTAGCCACTGTTTCCCCCCCACTTCTTTTGTTATCTGTATCTTCTGTACTTTACTGGGACATAGATTTCTTGTGACCCTAATTCCCATATTTGCTATAGTTTTTGCTTCGGTTTTGTTATTTGTAGGATGGATTTGTTTTTCTTATCTTTTGCTCCTATCATTTTTATCTCTAAATTTAAAAAACTCACCTATTGCCACATAATTCAGTTTCTTATTCCTTCTTTCTATATCCCTTAGGGCCTTGCCACTTCAAAGTGAGTTTCTGTACTCTTTTTTTTTTTTTTTTTTAACAAAGGCTATACTATTACTCTTCCATATAAGTCCTTCTCCCCTAGGGAGTGTATTTTTGCTGGCATTTTCTGAGATCTGCTGTGGCTGCACTTTCTTGCCACTCTTTGTGCTTCGCTTGGTTTTCATGAGACTTTGTTTTGGGCAACTTTAGACATATTTTGGAGTCTGCTGATAACCTCTATCTCTTTTACACATGCAAATGGAGTTTTAAGGCTTGTCATTGTTTTCTTTTTATTTTGGGTGAGTTCTAGCAGAGAAGGAAGAAATGCTGACCTAAATAGCCATATTCATACTAGAAGTGAAATATTTCTTTCAATATCAAGAAAATTGCTTTAATGTACTACTTCAGTTTCCTCATACAGACACAACTCTTTCATTCCATTCATAAGCAGTGGTGTGTGTGTGTGTGTGTGTGTGTGCGCGCGCGCACGCGTGCGTGTTAACCTGGTTGCAAAGAGAGTTGAAAGAATGGTGTGAGGTTGAATTGAATTGGCAAATGCTCACTGGTCAATCAGGCTTTGGCCAGATGGTAGTTTTTCAAACTTAACATGAAGATATAATAATGATCAGTAAACAGAAAATGTAACAATAGTAAAAAAGCCCCCAGAACATCATAAGTAAGTGATCTATTTGGAAGGCTTCCAGCCACAATTGAAGCATTTCCAATAATTAAAAAGTGTGGCTTCCCCATTCAGTATAACATTTATCTTTCTCCTTACCCTCCTTTATACCGGCTACTTTCTCATTTTGGTCTTTTGCTATTGTGATAAATTTGTCAGGCTTTTCCCACAACTCTAAATTTTTCTTGCTGTATAATATCTGGACAGAGGGAGGAGGTATTTTCCCAAAGACCTCTTTCTTTACAATACTTTTCTTACCTGATTATTTCTCCTGTTTCAATTTAATATTTTCCCTTCAGTATTTATCTGTCCTTAATCTCTGCTTATATGTTCTATCTTGGCTTCTTTCTCCTTTTTTTTTTTTTTTCTCATTCTTCTTTCCTCAAAATCTTACCTTGTTCTTTCCAACCACACCATGTGTCATCCAGATTTTCTGTTCAAGTTTCTCTCACATGAACTATATTCACTTGGAATCATCTTAGTCTGCTTGGGCTGCTTCAGCAAAACACCACAAACTGGGTCGCTTAAGCAACAGAAATTTGTTACAGTTTTGGAGTCTGGGAAGCCCAAGATCAAGATGCTGGTTAATTTGGTTCCTAGTAAAGACTCTCTTCCAGGCTTGCAGATGGACATCTTCTTACTGTGTTCTCACATGGCAAAGGGAGAGAGCCGTAGTGCACCTAGCTCTTCTTAGAAGGGCACCAACCCTATTGGATAAGGGCACTATCATTATAACCTCATTTAGTCTTTATCACCCCCTCAACAGGACCTGTCTCTAAGTGAAGTCACATTGAGGGTTAGGGCTTCAACATATGAATAGGGGGGTAGTGGTTACACAACTGGTCCAAAGGAGGACGGTATGTGTTCATTGATAAATTCTTATTTGGTAAGGAAGTGCTACTTTCTTATATATCATTATACAACTTTCCTCATCATTACATAATATTATGATGCTTTCTATGGAGGCAATATAAATTATTTCTTTTTTAATTGTAGTAGAAAACACATAAAATGCATAATCTTAACTATTTCTAAGTGTATGATTCAGTAGTGTTGAGTATATACAAATTATTTTTTTTATAAGCCAAAGACCTGTTATTTTCTTGATCAGCATTTAAAGTTTTATGTTGATAATATTTTTTGAGCATTTACTTCTTGCTAGACATAGTATTGAGTGGTTTACATGGATTATTTTATTTAATTCTCATAATAATTATATAAGTTAGAAACTATTATTTCATCCTGTTTAACAAATAAAGACCCAAGTCTCAGCTAAATAACTAGTCTAAGGTTGCACAGCTAGTAAATAGCAGAGCTGGGATTCAGTGTGTTTAAATTGAATCCAAATTTACTGTGGAACTAATCTCCTTAACCACTCTTCTGCACCACATTTTTATTCTGTTTTTAAAAATAAAATATGCTAATATGGATAAGGTATTTACTATATGTTCCAGTGTTTATGTAAAATGGATCTGTTACAGATGCCTGATTTGTGCTTCCAGTGATAGAGAAATCATCAAAGCAATTAATGTAAAACTGACATGAAAAGGCATTTACTTAACTCCTGCAGAATTTGTTTTCCTAAGGTAAATGGGCATAGAATGAGATTTCTCAACTTTGGCATTATTAACATTTTGTGCTGGATAACTGGGGGGAGAGGAGCTGTCCTGTGCATTATAGGATGTTTACTGAGCTCTACTGCAAGGTTGACAAGAGCGCTTCTCTTCTAAATCCTAACAAAAAATACCTTCAGGGACACCTGGGTGGCTCAGTTGGTTAAGGGTCTGCCTTCAGCTCAGGTTATGATCTTAGGGTCCTGGAATTAAGCCCCACATCAGGCTCCTTGCTCAGTGGGAATCATCTACTTCTTCCTCTCTCTGCTCATGCTGTCTCTTTCAAATAAATAAAATCTTAAGAATAAAACAAAACAATACCTTCAGATATCGCCAGATGTCCCCCATGGGGCAAAATCTCCCACAGTTGAGAACCACTAGCCTAGAATGCAAAAATATTCTATTACAGTTTACTCCTTAACAACATGAAGGTTTGGAGCACTGATCTCCCATGTAGTCAAAACTCCATGTATAAATTTTAACCACTAATAGTCTACTGTTGACTGGAAGCCTTACCAATAACATAAATTGTTGATTAACACATATTTTGTATATGGATTATATACTGTATTCTTAAAATAAGCTAGAGAAAAGAAAATGTTAAGAAAATAAAATACATAGAGTATTTACTGAATTTACTGTATTTACATACTTTACTGTAATTATGAAAAAAAATCCACATATAAGTAGATCCACAAGTTCAAACCCATGTTGTTCAAGAGTCAACTGTATTTAGACCCTAAACCAGTCATCTGGATGTTTTATGTATTAAAAAAAAGTCTAGGTTGAATGCATACAATATGCAGGTACCATTTTCTAAGGTCTTTACAGGTATTAACTCATTTAATCCCCCCAAATTAAAAGATAGATACCTATTAAATATACAAATTATAATCCCTCAATCCTGTAAGGTAGATACCATTTAATAGATACATTATGTTAGAGGAAATACAAACCCTGCTAGTCTGATGGGAAAGCCCCCATTCCTATCCACAATGCCTAACTTCTTCCTTGGCTGTGCTAGTGACTTCCAATTGCTATTTTTTTTTTTATTATTATGTTATGTTAGTCACCATACAATACTTCATTAGTTTTTGATGTAGTGTTCCATGATTCATTGTTTGTCTATAACACCCAGAGCTCCATGCAATCCATGCCCTCCTTAGTTTTTGATGTAGTGTTCCATGATTCATTGTTTGTCTATAACACCCAGAGCTCCATGCAATCCATGCCCTCCATCACTGGGCTGATCCATCCCCCCACCCCCTCCCTTCTAAAACCCTCAGTTTGTTTCCCAGAGTCCATAGGCTCTCGTAGTTCATCTCCACCCCTCCCCCCAACGACCCCCCCCTTCATTTTTCCCTTCCTTCTCCTAATGTCCTCCGTGCTATTCTTTATGTTCCACATGTAAGTGAAACCATATGAAAATTGTCTTTCTCTGCTTGACTTATTTCACTTTGCATAATCCCCTCCAGTTCCATCCATGTTGATGCAAATGGTTGGTATTCATCCTTTCTGATGGCTGCGTCGTATTCCATTGCCCGATTTCAAAGTATATTACAAAACTGTGATCACCATGAGAGCATGGTACTGACACAAAAACAGATACATAAATCAATGGAACAGAATAGAGAACCCAGATATGGACCCTTAACTCTATGGTCAACTAATCTTCGACAAAGCAGGAAAAATATCCAATGGAAAAAAGATAGTTTCTTCAGTAAATGGTGCTGCGAAAGTTGGACAATTATATACAGAAGAATGGAACTGGACCATTCTCTTACACCATACACAAAGATAAACTCTATATGGATGAAAGACCTCAATGTGAGGCAGGAATCCATCAGAATCCTAGAGGAGAACATAGGCAGTAACCTCTTCAACACTGGCCACAGCAACTTCCTTTAAGACAGGTCTCCAAAGGCAAGGGAAACAAAAGCAAAAATGAACTTTTGGGACTTCACCAATTGCTGTTCTTGATAAAGTTTTCAATAATATGTAACTAATGGAGAAAAGTAATAAAATATGCAAAATAATTTTTTCCCTCAGAGGAAGAGAATGTGTAATAAACTTAATAGAAAAGGATATAATGCAGTGATTGATTACTTTGGCTGTCTTGGCCCCCTAATGTGCCTTTTTGGCCATTGCTTAAGAGCTGCTCATGGTTCTGGATCATTCATCCTCCCAGAACAATGTCGAGAAGTAAGTAGTGTTCAAGTTTCTGTTGGTAGAATACTTACATATGTCAGTTCCCAGCTGGAACTTCAAGATAATTTTCCCCCAGATGCAATTTTGTAGTTTGAGCAACAGGGAAATTGTCAATCAAAATGTCTGTCTTTCATCACCTATTGGATTATGAAACCAAGTGGTATAGACACTTCTTCATTTGATAGGAAGTGACCAGGAAGTGAAGTCTGGTAGACTTCAGGTATCAGGTTATCTATATTAAACTTAAAAAATCGCTTTTTATTAAAATTTTTAAAAAACCACAAATGTAGAGAGAATAGAATAATAAATCTGATTTACTCACCATTCATTTTTTTTGAAGATTTTATTTATTTGACAGAGAGTGTGAGCACAAGCAGAAGGAGAAGCAGGCAGAGGGGGAGAGAGAAGCAGGCTCCCACTGAGCAAGGAGCCCTATGTGGGGCTTGATTCCAGGACCCTGCTATCATGAGCCAAAAGCAGATGCTTAACTGATTGAGACACCCAGGTGCCCCTCACCATTCATTATTAATGCATATGTCATCTATACTTCTCCCAACCAGATTTTTTTTGAAACAAATCCTGTCATAGTATTTTACTTGCGCTGTTTTATTATGTCTCTCTAAAAAGTTAAAAGGGATTTTGAACATAGCTACACAAAACGATGATGTCACCTAAACATTTAAAAATAATTTGATATCAGATATCTAGACAATGATCATATTTCTCCAGTTGTCATATAATTATTTTTACAGTGTTTAACGTGAATCTAAATAAGGTTAATTAACTGCTATTGTTTGATTTGTTTTTAAATTTTCTTTCTTATGATGACTTTATTTTTTGAGGTAAAATTTGCCTTTTAAGTCTTTTAATCTATAGATTTTCCGTATTTTTTTTCTAGAAATCTTTTTTATAAATATGTTGCTTATTTTATAATATAATGGGTTTATTATTTTAATACACTAATAAATATTTTTAAAAGTTTCTCAGTTTTTATTTCCAACATGGTAAATATCAATAGATATAATCCATATGAACAAAAGCTCCTTGCGGTTCCCAACAATCCTACCCCCTTCCCTCCCTCCCTCCCTCCCTCCCTCCTTTCCTTCCTTCCTTCCTTCCTTCCTTCCTTCTACCACTTCACTCCTAAACTTAACTACCTAGGGTTTGGATTAACCTACTAATACACACATGTATGTCACATTATACAGAAGATGGACATTAAAGAGGGCACATGATGTGATGAGCACTGGGTGTTACACGCAACTAATGAATCACTGTACACTACATCAAAAACTAATGATGTACTATATGTTGGCTAATTGAATTTAAGTAAATAAAAAAAAATATATATAACTAATTGCAAACAATGTAACAGATGATTCCTAGGGTTCCATCTAAACCTAAGATTCCACCTTCTATGCATGAAGGATCCTAATAAATGTACCATTTTTTCAGCACTTCTCATTCTGAAGTCTCCTCTTTCTGGAAACCCCTTTGAATCCCCTAAGCCATGTTAGCCCTTCCCTTGCCCATGCTCTCCCACAAGTACATATCTCTTTTGTGGCAACTTATTTCAGGCCAGGGGACATATATTGAGAATTCCAACCTTTGTAAATTGGGATGTGCTTTGGTTTACTCACATTGATTTGCCTTATTTCTCAAACTTCAGTGATTTCAGTAGTACCATCACATTTTTTTTTCGCCCTATATGCCTAACACTTTTACTGCTATTTTTCTTTAAGTTGGCATACTTTTGTTTTGAACTTAAGTACCTTCTTTAGCTTTATCACACAGAGTACTATCCATGAACTCGTGGTTTGAAGGTGCTAGTTATGCATTTTTTTCACATATTAAAACAAAAGCATATCGTAAGAAGGGTGTTAACAAATGTTTAAAATACAAAGTAATCCTCTTTGTACTGCCAAAAATCAGCTCTCATACCTACAGTGGCCTGCACATAGCACTGTGGGAACCCTTGCTATGTACCTGCACGGTCCTTTGCCCACCTTCCCCCTTAGGGAGGGCAGGAGACTGGCTTTTATCTCTGTATCACCCTGTTAGTAAGCCTGGTGCCTGGTGCATAATATGCTTTCAATAAATGTTTGATGAATGAATGTCTCTTCTACTATCACCAGAGTGAAATACTTTAGCAAATAGAAATCTTTCTTATTTTCTCTTTGATTCCCAACCTCAGATAATTTCAGCACTTAAACATGGAATCAAAGCATAGAGAAGTACCTGAAAATGTAGAAATGAGGTGATGTCTGTTTTTCTATCTCAAAAAACTTTTTTTTTAATGATAAAACAAGGGTGCATTTCTTTTCAAAAACAAAACAAAACAAAACACCAGGATAAATGACCCACAGAGTTTCCCATCCTCAGATCTCTGATTTTCCTGTAACTTAGTATTTAGATCTAGAGACTTGTTCAGAATCAGGTTACTTAAAAAAACGGTTATTTAGTTTTGGCAAGACTACTTTATAGGTGGTGGTATGTTTTTTCATCAGAAGGGACATAATTTCTGGTTAGTGGCTTAGATGACCCTATATTAGAGCCATCAATTCATGAGGGGTTACAAAATTGTGGTAGTTTAATTCTTTCATTTCTTCTTTGTCCTTTACCTGGAATGTCTGTAAAAAGAAACTTTCCTCTATCAACTATTTTGTTACCCTGAAGTGCAGGTTATGTAGAAAATTTCGTTAAATGTTTGCTTTTTCCTTTTTTTAGTTTTCAAAATAATCAGTTGGCTGCTTAACATCCTCCAAAGGAGTTTGAGCTGTATGGGTTTATTTTATTTTATTATGAATAAAAATCACATGTGAATAAATATTGATACATTTAACCTATTGGGTTATCTGCATGCTCAGATCGTCCCAGTTTTGGCTAGTGGGAGTCTTTTCAGTTTGGCTCCTGAGATTCTTTGGTATAATCCTGATAAATTTAGGTAGTTTCCTTGCTGTCTGGTTTGACAAAATGCTTTAACTCATCTTGTACACTTTCTGCCCCAGACTGGGAATAAACCATTCTTGAAGGAGACTTGGTTCCTTTTAGTGGAAAAGGATTTTTAGGAACCATAATCTGAGTGCTAGTGGTGTTCATTTCTACATCATTATTTTGAGGCCTTCACAATGCTAGAATTAGAATATATATGTTACTCTTAAAGATGGAATAAACCCTAGGTTCACATGCAACTTTCCTATTCAAATTCAGAACTTTCAAGAGTTTTTACTTCATCTGACATCTGTGTTTTCTTTAAACGACACCGAAAGCCTTAGTTTTTAACAATACTTGAATAATCACTCATTTTACTTATTTCCCAATACTATACAACTGTCTCATATTAATAATATTGACATTATTACTAGCAATGTTTACTACAAACTGAATATTTTTTTTCTCATTCTCGTTGTTGTTAGATTATATCCCTTTAGAGATATATAGTTAAATTACTATATTGCAAAGTTATTTGGAATAACTCTTGAGTTGTTATGCTGAGAAGTTTTGATGCTTGGGGATTGGTTTATTTCTTTAATTTTGTTTTACAATTATGTAAAATATTTACATGGTTCTAAGATTAAATCTACAACACAAGTTATATTCAGAGGAGTCTAGGGTCTATCCTTGTCCTCTAGACAGTGTTCTTCCCTTTTCTATAGGTAACCATTCTTTAAAAAATTTGATTTTTTAATATCAGGAAATACGTATTTATATCCTTCTTAAACAGAAGGCACTGTAAATACTTTTCCTCATCTTGCTTTTTTTTTTTTTTACTTAATAATGTTTCTTGGAGATTTTTTTCATAGTAGTATATTAAGATAGTAACCATTCCCTTTTATGATTGTATAGTATTCCATTGCATGGAATTGTTTATTCAGTCAGTTTCTCTTAATAGGTTATTTCTGGCCTTTTACCCTTCCAAATAATGTTATAGTTAAGAACGTTATACATGCATCTTCTATTATTTTTGTCAGGGTGGTGTTGAACACATATCTTTTGTTTGGTCAGTGCATCTTTATTTAGGCATATTCTTTATAATATATATATATATATATTTTTTTTTTAAACAAGGATCTAGGAATGGTAAAATCACTCTTATTTGTTTGAAAATATATTTTTGCTTTTAATAATATAGTGTTGCTGGGCAAATAATTTTAAGTTAATAGTTATTTTCTTTCAACACATTGAAGATAGTAGTCCATTGGCCTCCATTGTTGCTAGGGAGCAGTTCACTGTTAAAACATGGAACTTTTTTATTTGTAGGTAGTTGGCCTTTTCTTCTTGATTGCTTTAAGATATTCTTTTAGTTTCAGATTATCTACAGTTTCAGTAAAGTGTGCTTGGAATGGCTACATTTTAATTTACCTTATTTGGTTTTCATTTTGGTACCTTAATCTGTAACAGTCTAATCAGTTCTGCAAAAAATTCTTAGACATTGTCTTTTCTATTACTACCATTCTTCAACTCCAGCTCCTTTACCCCACCACCTTTCTCTTCTCATGCTCTTATAAATTGCGCTTTCTCATTCTACTTTCCATGTCTTTTAATTTCTCTTTCATATACATTATTATTTCTTATAGTCTCTCAGTTTAGCAGTTTTGGTAATTTACTTATGCTTATTCACATTTTTAAAAAGTTGATGCATGTTTTTATTAAGTTGGTTTACAGTGCAAAGTAATTGTATATGGAATAGGTGCTCACTGGGATTTGTGCTTGCTCTGAAGTGACCACTAAAGTGTAAAAACTGAGGGAAAGGAGACCTCAAATACGTTACATTCCAGAGAGTCCCCTAGCAACTGGGGCTTATCAAGGGTAGTCTCACTGGCTCTGCTATCTCCAGAAATATCCAGGGGCTTAACTATGTAATTAGAACATGAAGGAGAAGAGGAAATCATGGGAACCAGGATAAGCCATCATTTTACTGGAGAGGGATCTCCTACCACTAAAAACCAAGTGATGGGGGAAGTACCAAATATCTCATTAACATCTCATTCCCCAGTTGGGTAGCAGACATGCTGGTGTGCTTCTGTGGCTACATGAGCAAGAGGTGAAGAGAACCTGAGAAAGATGGGAGGGTGGAGCACATGGGGACTCCAGGGAAGAATCAGGAGCCCTCTCTGCTATTTGGTGGGTCGGATTCATTTGGGTCAAGTAGACACTGTGGAAAGTGGTCTTGATTAGATATTTTGCCAGTTGCCACCTGAGAGGAAAGGCCACTGGGTTAGGAGATTCTAGTGGCAAGAGACTGTGGGATAGACCTCCCAGGACAGAAGATGAGTGTGGAAATATGAAATATGATGAGTAATAACCAGCTGCTCTCTTACAGAGGGTGGGGGCCTTAGAGGGTGTTCTGGAGGACTTAACAACTATTCTTGCTTTGCGTTTCTGTTTCTCTCCTGAATCTTTTGTTTCTTTCTTTGATCAATAGTTTTACTATTACTACATTAGAGTACACCCCTTTTCTTGTCTTTTTTTTTTTTTTTTAACATGAGGAAATACATTTATTGCTGTTTGCTGTCTTTACTATTTTTTACTCATTTTGTTTGGCCTGTTAATCACAACACTGACCTTTTAACATCATTAGGCTGTATTTTGACATAGAGCTCCCTGGTGTTTGATGTGTTACCTCATACTAAAACGAGCCTGCTGTAGTCCATCAGCATTTGTTGCCAGCTTCCTCCTCTGTATCCAGGTGCCCTGTCACTACCACCTTTCTGCATCAAGTGAGCCCTCCTGTGCAGTTGCAGTCGATGTCCTGATGCTCCTCATGGCCAGCCCTCACATGTGCTTTGCGCTCCAATAAAGGGGCCATTTGTGTGATCAGGTAGGAAGAGATCGATTTTTCCAGAGTGATTTATACCTTCTGATAATTGAGCTATCATCAGTGACACCGCTGTGCACGCAAAAGAAAGTGGCACCTCTAGTCACAGGGAGAGCTAAGTCCTTGGAAGCATCTGAAAATGGTGACAGCAACATCTGGATATCAAAATAAAATTCTAGCATCATCAGGGGCCCCTGGGCAGTATAAGGAAATAGTCTATATTCAAGGAAAATTCTGCTAATGAGAACTGAGTTTTGAAAGAGGTCATAAGCAAAGCCAGAGATGTAACCTTTATATTACCCCCATATTTTTGTGCTTCTTTCTATAAACAGTTTTTTTTTTGTTGTTTTATCATTAACATTTATATAAACAGATTTTTAAGTAAGACGTGTTCTCCTCTCCTGTGGTCTTATTACATTCCAAAGTACGGATACACATCTCAACCATCGCAATAACATGCTGTGTGACAAGTGGCTAGGAATGTCATACTTGATCAACAGAGGCTTGGCTTAGAATGTTGATGTTGTTGTTTACTTATTGCATGACCTTGAGCAAGTCATTCACCCTTTTTGAGGTTGTTTCCTCATAATACCTATTTTGCAGTGTTGTTCTGAGGGTTAAACGTGAAACTGATGTAGAATCATTTGGCACCTGGCCTATAACTCACAAGGTTGTCTTCTCTGTAGACCATGAGAGTAAAACCCACATTGGAATGAGCTTGGACTTATATTTCTCTTCCCTTTGATTTGTTGTTTGATTTCACTGATTGGAAAGCAATTCATACAGATTAAATTGGTAGACAAGAAGGTGATTACTGAACTTAGAAATATTAAGAATAGAGATTTAAATAGAAGTTGCAAGAAAGAAAGCTGTCTTCTGTGAAAATAGTGAATCATGGAGATGGATGGACCCTTTTATAATTTAACAGGGTTTCTAGGTCATTGGCTTTCTATTTATTGTCTGAAGCATAAGCTGACCCCATTTGATGACAGTGCTAAGAACTGATGATTTCTTTATCCCCAAAACAATTGTAGACAGAGGAGGAAAGGTATAAAGCTCTAGAGTTTTTAAGGTTGGGGACCATCTGCCCAGGGATCATCTTCATATATATGAAGTTAAATAGTAGGCACATGAAACTTTGAATTTCCTCCCCACTTTTCTGACAAAACCCACCAGCTCAAAACCTTGAGAACTTTGCTGTATTGCCCTTGCTTCTTGTAGTCAGAGCCTGTATATGGTTTGAAATGGAAATGCTGGAATTGAGAGCATGTCTTTAAGTAGGACATCCCCTGGACCTGATCCTGGTATATGGTCAGTGCCCTGTAAATTGTGTCTGTTATTATTTTTACTCCCAATTCAGCTTTTGTACTTCAGTCACATTGATCCTTAATCTTCCTTTGAATGTTTCTGTGTAGAGGAGTCTTTAAGTGATTAGCTTTGGATTCTTAGCTTTTATATTCTGCATTTTGAATTCTGTCCATGTAGCCAACCGACTCGTGCTAATTGCAGTGCTCTCAATATAGAAGACATTTCTCAGATACAGGGTCTATTCCAGAGCATTCGAGGAAGACTGACAGGTCCTTCCAGGATGGGCTTCATTCTCATTCTACTTTCCAAATTCAGTTTTTCTTAAACTGTTCCAGAACCTGGGAATTTAAAGACCCTCATTTTAGTATCAGGGCTTTATGCAACAACCCCTCCAGCCCCCCCTTCACATATTCCCATTTTGGCCAGGAAATCATATAGAAGTAGTCAGAGGACCCTGATGCCTTATTTTGAAAGTGCACATATTAATGCTTATCTTCTCTTCTCAGCTTTTGATTAGAGCTTTGCCACCCTATAGGTAAAGACGCGGTTAGGATTTTTTCCAGCCTTTGTGTTGTTTCATTTTGGTATTCTCCTTGGATTCAGAAGTCCTACCACCCCCTGCCCCTCTCTGTCACACTTTCTCTTACTGGATACCCTCCTTTCCCGGCCACCCATATCTCAAGTCATCTGTCTTTTAGGGTGAGATGTCATTACAAACCTCACAATTTTAAAGATGAAGATAGTAGCATTACTATTTTAAGTAAGATTTACTGAATTTTCACTATGTATTAGATGCTGTTGTAGCCACTTTATATTTATGAACACACTTAATACTCACAACTGCTCCATGAAATAGATGCAGTTTTTATCTCCATTTTATAGATGGGAAAACTGCTACAAGAGCGGATCAGTACCTTGTGTAACTGCAGCAAGTGGACAACAGCTTGGTCACAGCTCTACTTGGACATTCAGGTACTGACTGTGGAGAATTTTCTCTGTAAGCACTTCTAGGGTCTGGACACGGACATCTAGGATCCTGGCTCAGACAGTCCCAAATAAGGCGCTCTTGTCATCAGCAAGAGCACAACCTAAAAACATTTCCTACAAAATTTATAAAATACTGGAATAATGTCATTTCTGTAAATCTCCTTTAAAAGCACGTCTGCCAGACAACCTTTATGACAATACCTCTGTACTCAGGAAAAAAAAATTATGAAATAATAAAAAAATACTAAAATAAGGTCACTTCCCTCCTCTTAACATGGTGCTGAGAAGGTATTTTTAGAGCTTGCTTTCCAAACAAAGGAAGTTGAGTTGAAGAAGTCACTTTCATTTGGAAATCAGGTGAAAGTCAACAACATTAGCTTATGAAATGAAAAAACAACAACACATTCCCAGGAGAGTATCTCTACATGCAAACTAATTTCTAAGATCAAAAAAAAAAAAAAAAAAATTAGACCTAATTCAGTCCAACAACAGGTAATTTTGAAAAGATTCTATTTAGGAACTACCCACTAAGTAGGAGTTAGCAGCTTAAAATTATTTTTTGGTTTATTCTAAAAATCACTTGCATTAGGCACAGGCTATTGGTGGGGGGGGATGGGACCCTGATTTGAAACATGTCCCTGCCAACCAAACAATAAAATGAAGAGAACAATAAACAAAGGAAACCTTTCCAAAGGCTCTCTTCATTTACATTCTGAGATTACTGGCCTCATCTCTCTGCTGAAATAGCCTTGCGTTACTGGCCGTCCAAAAGCATAATCAGGTACTAGCGGGAGCTTTTGCTCCAGCAAACTGCACCAAGAATATTTGAATGCTGCCAAGACTATAGGTGCCTGTTTCAAGTTGTCCTAGTATATGGTATACCGTGTCATAAATAAGGGAGGTATATTTATAAATCTGACATTAAAAATGTGTTCCTAAAATATCTCATGTGTTCCCCAGCTATGTCAGCATAGAAATAATGTTTAGTATTTGTTTATTTTACTGGACCACCCCATGAACCTGGGGGAAACATGTTAGAAAAAAAATTATAGCTACGCCAACTATTCTGGGAGATACACGAGCCCTCCATGTTTATCAGGTTGAGGGCACTGTATTTTGATGTCAATAAGCAATTTTTCCAGCCCGGTCTCCTGCCCGACCCTTTTAATCCATCAATATATTATTAGAGATAAAGTTGGTGGATGCCTGCTGCAGTTAGAAGATAAATGACATCTCTGAAGTCAGGCATTAAAGACTAGATTAAGGCCTTGTGACACCGTTTTCAGTGCTCATCTGTGCACTTCTGTTCAACCTATCACACTGAGTGACAAGAAAGAAAAATAATGAACTGGGCCAGGGGAAGAAGAAGGAAAAAAAAAAGGCAGAAAAAGAGAGAGATTTTTTTCCCCCTAACACACAAACTACATCAGTTCATACTCGGGATTAGACTGCATTTAAAGAAAGGGAAAAAGGGAAAAGAAAATGGGGAATTGGGAAGGACAGGGAAGGGGCTGTTCTATAAAGATGAAAATAGGCAAAAGGAACATTAAAGCCACGAATTCCATTTCTGCCTGGCCCGTGTGGCTTTTGGTACCCCCACCTGCCTCCCAGCCTCTCCCATGCAGACGTCTCCTGGTTGGCATCCAGTTGCTCTAGGAATCTGCTCCTTCTCCGAGTTAGGAGTGCTGACATAAATCTTGCTAAGAGGCAGCGCTTGGTTCTAAATCTTAGTGAATCATGTTCTTCTATTCCCGCCAAAGGATTTCCTTCACACTGCTACCATTGGTCTGGTTGGAGGTATTAAACAGTTTTGTAACTATACTCTGATAGTGATTTGAATGTGGCTCCTGACTTGACAAATACACATGTTGAAGTTTTTCTGATTGTGTGGAATACAGTAGAAACAAATTAATGGGAGGTGGAAGCAAAAGGAAGGGGAGATGTAGGCCGGGGGAGAGGGCCTAGGTTTGTGGACAGGGGACCTAGTCTACTCTAAAACTGATTTGCCTTCTTACTCTTTCTCAATCACTTGTGTAGAAAGAAACCACCCCCTCCCCATATGTCATGCCATTTTGTGAGGACAGAAGGGACACCTTCCTTATAGAACACTTTTGTTCCCAGCATTTCAATAATCCTCCTCAGAACCCAAGTGCCTGAGACATTTTGTGCATCGTGGTGTTCCTGGGACCCTCCACAGTGGAACACATAGAAGGCCCTCCACTGATACTTGGTAACTGACTGAGAATTCACAAACACCTATCTCTGACACCAAGCTCCTGCTAAATGTCTTATGTAAATTCTTCTGCCATCATAAATATCCCTTGCCTCCAATTAAATACTTGGCTTTCTGGCCCTTAGTAAGCTTCTCCTGCTGTTAATCTCATCACCTAGGGTCAATACATTCTATTTCCAGGTCCTGGACTTTGCTTCTTTCTTGCATATCCCTTGTTCCTTACCCCTTCAGGGCTTCTTTGTCCCAGACTTTATCTCCCCTCAGTCTCTGTCCTTCACATCCATTGTACCAGCTGTTGCCAGATTAATAGTCCCCAAACCCTTCCTTAACTATGACCTTTCTTGCTCAAAACTTCAAATTCCTTATTATAGCATTAAGACCCTCCAGAATCTGATCCAGCTGCTTTTCCAGTTTTTTTTTTTTTCTCTTCTTCCTCTAAAACTCTTCAGCAAAGTAGTTGACATGCTTCAGACATGGTTATTGTTTACTCATCTCTATCTACTTACTATTGTTCTCCCTTTTATTAAAATTTTCTTCCTGAAACCTTGTCCAAAATCTGTACATTCCTCACTCACTTTCCTCCTTTTCCATTTGACTATCCTTGTCTTCCCTGAGTTGGACATGGTTTTTCGCCTTCTCTGAGATACCATGCTTTATGTTGATAGAACACTTGTGGCTGTAAGTAACATAACCTATTTTGGCTCAGATAGGCAACTGCTTAGATGGCACAGTACTCATGGAAAAGGCAGGGGTTCTGTGGGTCTCAAGGAATCCAACCAGAAGATTGGCATATCCAATCCAAGTTTGGCAATCCGAGATTGGCAGAACTGGTATGGCATTCTAGTTTAGTGTCCCTATTAAAAAATGCTTAGTATGTCCCAGAGAAAGAGGAAGCATAGCATTGACTTAGTCTTCATTACCATCGAGCATTAGATGAAGAGGGTCACAAAGATGGAGATGAGGATTGTGACTATGAACTAAATGAGAATTACAGGCTCAGGGGATGCAAAATGGGAGATCTTCCAAGATGTTGTTTCTGGGTCTCAGTGACAGTGGCTAAGTTAAATTGGCATTTCCTGTGGTGGAACATGCACATAGGCTATTTCAAGGTATTTTCTTCATTATAGGGAAGACATTTTAAATTCCAAAGGTATAAAAGTATGAGACCTATGGGGGGAAACATCTAGTTATAGGAGGTGAAACACACAAAGTAATGAAGGCAAATTCTAAGGAGATGGATTTTGTTAGATTTAAGAAACCAGGGGCACCTTGGTGGCTCAGTGGGTTAAGCCGCTGCCTTCGGCTCAGGTCATGATCTTGGGGTCCGGGGATCAAGTCCCGCATTGGGCTCTCTGCTCAGCAGGGAGCAGGGAGCCTGCTTCCCTCTCTCTCTCTCTGCCTGCCTCTCTGTCTACTTGTGATCTCTGTCAAAAAAAAAAAAAAAAAAACTTAAAAAAAAAAGAAACCAATTTAAAATATTCTATAGAGAAGTTATTAAAAAAAAAACACCTGTATATTTCTTAAGAAAGTGTGGGAGAAATTTTTAAAAATTCCATCTCTATTAAAAATTAGTGTGTGCTCTGCTTTAGTTGCTGTAGGAAGTTAAAAAATATATCTCAAATGGCAACTTTATTTTGAAAACAAGGCAAACTAAAAAACAAAACCAAACAGTATAAGATTAGAGTGTGATGAACTCCCAAAAACTCAAGTCCACTACAAATTCAGAATGTGACCTTTTTTGGAATAATGGTCTTTGCAGATGTAATGATGGTAAAGTTTGAGATAAGATTATACTAGACAACAGTGGGTCCTAATTCCAAGGACTGGAGTCCTTAGAGGAGAGGGAGACAGAGAGGAGAGGAGTAAGGCCATGTGAGTATCCACAGGCAGGGACTGGAGTTATGCTGCCACAAGCCAAGGATGACAGGAACCACAGAAGCTGGAAGATGTGAGGAAGTATTCCCTTCTCAAGCCTTCAGAGAGAGCATGGCTTCATCATACATAAAAATAAACTCAAATGGATTAAGGACCTAAATGTGAGACCTGTAACCATTAAAATCCTAGAAGAGAGCACAGGCAATGCAAAGGAAATAATCAACAAGGGAACCTACTGAATGTCAGAAGATATTTGCAAATGATGTATCTGAGAAAGGGTAAGTAACCAAAATATATGAAGAGTCATACAGTTCAACATCCAAAACACAAACAATCCAATGAAAAAATAGGCAGAAGTCATGACTAGACATTTCTCTGAAGAAAACATCGAGATGGCCAACAGACACATGAGAAGATGCTCAACATCACTCATCATCAGGAAAATACAAATCAGAAGGACAATGTGGAATCACTTCAGACCTATCAAAATGTGTAAAATCAAAAACATAAGGAACAACAAGTGTTGGAGAGGATGTAGACAAAAAGGAACCCTGATGCACTGTTGGTGGGAATGCAAGTTGGTGCAGCCACTGTGAGAAACCATATGGGGATTCCTCAGAAAATTAATAAAAGAACTACTCTATGATCTGGTAATTGCACTAGTGGGTATTTACACCCAAAAAACTAAAAGCAGTAATTAAAAGAGATGCATGCACTCATATGTTTATAACAGCATTTTTAAATAATAGCCAAATTATGCTGGTATGTATGTATGTATGTATGTATTTATTTATTGCACACAGAATGAGGTATGAGGGAAGGGACAGAAGGAGAGGGAGAGAGAGAATATTAAGCATGTTCCACAAGCAGCATTGGAGCCTGAGCTGGGGCTTGATCTTACAACCCTGAGATCATGACCTGAGCTGAAATCAAGAGTCAGGTGCTTAACTGACTGAGCCACCCAGGCATCCCTATAGGAGCCAAATTATGGAACCAGCCAAGTGTCCATTGATAGATGAATGGATAAAGAAGTGATATTTACATACGATGGAATATTATTCAGCCATAAGAAGGAATGAAATCTTGCCATTTGCGATGACATGGATGGAACTAGAGGGTATTATGCTTAGTGAAATAAATTAGAGTAAGACAAATTCCATATGATTTCATTCATGTAGACTTTAAGAAACAAATGAACATAGGAAAAAAGAGCAAGAGCATTTTGCCAGTGTTTGGACTTAAGGCCTCCAGAATTGTGAGAAGATAAACTTTTGTTTGAAGCTACCCAGTTTGTAGTGATTTGTCAAGGCAGCCCTAGGAAATAAATACAATGATTAACCAGGGTGTCAGGGAAGAAAAGCATCTGGAGAAGGCAGAGTTTCCTGTAGGATGTCAGGCTGTAAAACAAAAAGGTTTAGGGAAGTGAGGAAGAGTGGGAGGGCTTTCCTGGCAGAAGGAACAGTGGGAGCAAAGGTTAAGTACTGTACTTGCTCTGATTTGTACCTGATGGGGAGCTCTTGGATTTCTTGTCTCTTGATACAGATATATCAGAAATAGTTTCATATTAACTCTTATAAGAAGGGGAAGATTCTTGGTTCCCATGTAGACCAAAGAAAATTGAAAGAGAAGAAACAATGACAAAGATCATGAAATTTGAGGGGAAGGCTTTTCCAGTAGGGAAACAAAATGAGGAATGTTGTTGAAGCACACATTGGTGTACATGTGTGAAAAATATTTCCTGATTATATATATTAGGATATGTATAAACTAGGTAATGAAAAAACCCAAGGGAGCAGTGAGAGAGAAAACAGTTTATACCTTATGAATCTCCAGATAGGGAAAGAAGAGGGAGGAAGTAGGGAGGAGAAATTGACTTAAAATAGAGCTACTGTTCCCTCCTCCACCCACCAGGTGGTGTCATCAGCTTATGACAGCTTGGTTGCCACTTAGCAGGTCAAAGTGGGGAGAGTTGAAGTGCAAATGTGCCTTCAGAAATTTGTGAGGCTTGGGATATTTGCAGGCTATGTACTTATGATTTAGGTAGGGGTCTGTAAAATACAGATGCTTCCTAAACTATCTAGACTCCAATTTTACAAGAGTTAAAAATGGTCATGGATCTTCCAATTGACGAATGAATGAAAAATACAGAAAAGCAGGAGGTTTATTACATTTGTAAATTAACATGTGTATTGTTCTACAATATTATAAAGTCACAAGAATTTTAGAATTGGAAAATCCTGTTTAATTAGGTCTAATTTTTTTTAATATAGGCTTAGCTGCTCAGGTAGATAAACTCTGAAACCCAGAAACTATGTGTTATTCATTTTTTAACCTTCGGCAGGCACAGAATATAGGTGCTTAATCAGTGTTTGTGGAATGAATGAATTCTATAGAATTCTGTAAATGAAACTGGCAGTCTGGTCAAATATGCTATTCCTAATAGTGATACAGTATGCCTAAAATAATTTTTATGAAGAAATGGAATATAGGAAAATTTTCTCAGTAGGAGAAATTCTTGAGCTCCTGTGATAAGCTTCTAGGATTTAGGCTTTATCATGCCCCACACACCATGGGGATTTCAACTGGCTTCTGGGAGTCCTCATTCATGGTGGGAGCTCATTGTCTTTGCCTGGCCTAAAGCAGTGGATTCTCGATTTGCAGGTACACCTCTGAAATGGGGGCCCATCTTGCTCTTTACATTCTTAGCAAGGGCCTCAATATTTCTGAGAAGAGGGAGAAAGAAAGAGGAGTCTCAGCTGAGGCTTTTGGTGACTCCTGAGCTGCAAGTATAGCCCTGTCCTATCCCAGGATTAGTCCCAATGACCACCATGCTCTGATGTTTTGAACGAAGAACAACTTACTGAAATATTTTAGGTGGTCAGGGTGGGTCTTGGTGTGGTCCATCATGGGAGCAAAAGAAGTGAAAACTAAAATTTTGTGCTAGGTATGATCACATCAAACAAACCTATGTTCTATAAATCACCTTCCATAGTCCAACACTGTATGAGCCATGGTCACTGTGCTCCTCCCCCTCTGCCTCCACCCCATAATGTTCTGATATGTGTGCCACTGTCCCAGCCATGCATGCATATTTTGGGTCAGTCTGTCTAAATCAAATAAAACATTAACTTATCCTACAGGTAGAATCCTGGAGGAACAGTTTTTCCCCCTTAAAGTATCCAGGTCTCTCAATTGAAAGATGGGAGCTGTAACCTAATGGTACCCAACCCCATCCATTATGTCTTTCAAAAGTCTTCCTGCAAGATATTCAACTATTTCATCTCATGTACTCATATCCTGGTTGCCCCACAATTATGTTATTCGAGAAGAAGTGAGTTCTCAGTCCTTTAAACCTTCCTGAGCTTATTGATTATGGCCCTTGTCCTAGATAACCCAGATCATCAGTAGCTATGCAGCAGAGAGTCTGAATTAGGGCAGGGTTATTCTCAGTAGGGCAGGAATAGGATCCTTCACTATGAGTCATTTCCTTGGACAGACATAACTTTAGAAACTGGGACCAAGATTCTAGGATAAAGGTAGCCTTTGCAAGTCAGTGAAGGGCTGGAGAGACCTCTGTGGAGAAGGAAGGGGAGCAAATCTCACCAGTCCTTCCACAAAAACCTTCTAGAGGCAGTATTTGTGGCCCAGTTCTTCTGCTCTGCCAGTTCCCAGCTGCATGAGAAACTGGAAACCCCTTCTTGTCTATAAAATGGGCATAGTATAAACTGCTTTGCAAGTTTATTGTAAGGATTAGAGAAATTAATGCATTTTAATGCATTGGAACATTACAGGTTATTAACAAATATTACTAGTTTATATATTTAATTTAAATACTAATTTAAATATTAATTCCTTTCCTTTTACCCCTTCTCCTTTTCCAGTTTTATCAATAAGAATTTACTGAGTTCCCACTAGAACAGTAATCTCTGGAATTTGGGTGTATAGAGTAATTGCGTTCTCTGTTAGATCAGAATGAAGGAGTTCAGATGCTTTGCTTTGGGGAGCTCACACTTTGCAAAATCAGAAGCAGGGTTCAGTCTTTGCAGGAAAGACAAAGCCAGAAGAAGCTATTCCATGTCTGTGCCTTGAGGAGGCCATGAGTCCCTTCACACTGCCTGAGGCACAGCCTCCCTTTGCCCTCTCTGCGGGAATCTCCTGGGGGCCCCTGCAACCAGTGACTCCATTGTTGTGTATCTCCATTTTTTCATCTGCCTGAGGAGAGCTCAGTGATGTTGACCTTGTGAGCAGGAATATTAAGTAATTTTCATAAAGACTTATGAAAAGACAGGTATTTCTAAAAACCACGCTGTTTGTTTTCCTAGCTCTTTACAGTGCAGGTATGCCTGTGTGGATATGCCCTCTACATGGCTTCTGATCACCTGAGAGCTTTATCTCTCTTGTCTGGCCATAGTGAGCTATAGCAAACACACCCTCAATTCCTAGGCTGACACAGAGTCTCCTTCTCCTTCTAGCACCTTCATCATCACTGTCTCCTTTTGAAGATTCTTTTTTCAGCTCACTCTTTTTCAAAAGATTATTTTGTCACAATTATTCAGGAAAGGGTTTTGCGCCTGTAGGAAATATTAATAGACTATTATGAGGTCCTACAACTAATTTTTCCACACATATCATCTGTCTTTGCATGGTTATTAAACTTCAACAATATTTCATGCAATGCTTCCCTGCTAAATTAATTTGGTTCCTTCTTTTCTGGCTTCTTCTTTTCTGTCCACAAGCTTTAAAATTAAATTGAATCTTCATAATTATAGCTTTTTGTTGTTCTCCTTCATATCTTTTTCTTTTTTTCAGTTTCTCTATCAAAGGAGCAATAAAGACATAAAGAAGCAAAATTATAACTCTAAAAGACCCAAATGGTCTGGAGTTTGATGGGCTTGAGGTTGGGTGTCTTTTAAGTAGGAGGAGAGAGGGTGAAGAAATTCAGACCTGCCTGGAATGTAGATAAATAGGCTCTGATTTATCCTAGGGCATTAAAAACAAATGAGAATTGTTCTCTCAATCATGAAACTTTCATAGTTGCTATGGTGTTCTTATTTGTGTCAAGTGATACTCTCATTTTTTTTTAAAGTAAATATTCAGTCTCTTTCCACACATTCACACAGAGGCACACACAAATTTTTACTTGTGGTTAAATTTTCCCAAAGTCCTATATAGCTATTAAACTTCTCTTAAAATCCTTTTTTTAAGGCACCAAGGAATCTTCACTTTTATGTTAACATATCTCAAGACTGGTGGATGAAAATCTAAAACCACCATAGAGCTTGGAGTTGACCCTGCCAGGGCACTAACCAAGGGGCTAGTGGGAATTGGAACCAGGAATAAGGCTCAGATAGGAGGCCCTGAGACTCAGGGGTAAGAGTCAGTTAAAGTCTATCTGGGAAAGTGGAGGCTCAAACAAAACTGGGGAATATGGGGGAAAGGACTCGTCAAGTCACTTCCATCTTCTGCCCCTTGGTTCACTGTTCTATGAGTTTCTCCAAAAGAGAGAATAAGTTACCAACCTGATGCATGAGATAGGTAGGTATAGCTGATTGGGTCCTGTTCCTGGTAGGTGGGATTACCATGTTTCAAAGGCCAGTGCCCATCCTTAGCCTTTCTTCAGGTGGAAGAGGGCCTCATCAGGCAAGACAGCCATCCTTGTGAGCCTACATTTTGAATCCAAACTGTTGTTTGGGTCGGGGATCCAAGACCCATCTTGATGCTTGCTGCCTCCTTATCTCCTCATTTCTCCAACCAAAAAGTTTTTCACCTGAAATTCAGAAAGGAAGCTTGCATTTAGCAGTATTGGTGCCGGCTTAGTAATAAGGAGGTACCATTATTCCTGTTCTGTCCCTGTGGCAAGGGTGGAAAGGCAGAGCAGGATTTCAGTGGTCCTAGGACTTTGGCCAGAATGTCAGGATACAGCCAATATCTTAATTCTAATCCATAAAAGAGGGACTAAGTATAAATAAGGAATCAGGCAATATTCAGAGTTTACAGAGGTATGATCAGTGGAAGGCCAGATATAGGACAGGGATTAGTGTCCTGGAGCATTGCTTTGAACATCAGTAGCTATTTACATTTCACAGTAATGGGCTGTGGGTTTTATGGTATCTGATGTGTCAGGTTGGGTTAAGGTCCAGAAATACTTCTCCATAAATCCAAAGAGGATTTACCAAGCCAGTAATTGTGTGATCAGATCTCAGACAAAGGCGTAATTTACTGAAGAAAATAAATTAAAACAAGGATTAAAAAGAAATAACAACTTCTAGTTTTCCAACATACTTGCAAAGCAAGAATTACTCTCCTGATCACAGAGGAAGGAGAATCTAGAGATGGTCTAGTCCATTCTTCTCACCTGAGGAAGAACTATAGGCCCTGAGGAATTGGCTGGAACTAAGACCCCAAGTCTCCCCAAACCTAAGTCATACCCTACATCACTTATTCTAGCACCCCCTTCTCTAGCTCCTTAGTCTGCATTTAAACAATAACACTGTACTTCTTAAACCTCTATGATTTGGAATTTTTTCTCATTCAGCTTTGACAATTCTGGATTAGTAAAATACTAATTAATGAAGACTAAAATATCACACTCTAAGGGGTGTGATCAAAGAGGTGAGAGACTAGAGTTTTTAAGAAGTTAATTGAAATAACAATGGCAATATTTAGGGTTACTTTTATAATGCTTTACTTTTGGAAAAAAAGAAAAACTTCTAATTATTTAGTTAGATTTTTTGCCATGCCTATAAATTAGAAATAGATATAATATTTCCCCCATTTTAGTAAATGGGGGAAAAATTGGTAAATAGACCAATTCTTAAAGCAGTTCTATTATCTCCAAGATGGTGGCCTATTCTGCTATGAGACAGATCACCAAGAAGGCTATCTCTACAACCTCATTAACACAATGAAGGCCATGATGTGATAGCAAAGCAGTGTATTCAGGTAATTGATTTTCACTGGCAGAGGAAGGAGTGGACTGACACTGGCGCCTATCTTCACAATCCATGCTGTTAAGACCAAACTACAGGCAGGGGTATCTGATGAAGAAGTAAAAGTTTCAGTACAGAGATGTGACCATCAGTTACCATCAAATTTGTTAATATTTTCCGAACAAATCAGATGTATTTAAAAGCTCAATTAATTTGGGGGCACCTGGATGGCTCAGTGGGTTAAAGCCTCTGCCTTTGGCTCAGGTCATGATCCCAGGGTCCTGGGATCGAGCCCTGCGTCGGGCTCTCTGCTCAGCGGGGAGCCTTCTTCCTCCTCTCTCTCTGCCTGCCTCTCTGCCTACTTGTGATCTCTGTCTTTCAAACAAATAAAATCTTTAAAAAAATAAAATAAAAGCTCAATTAATTTGGTTGAATGGGCATGAATCAGGCACTTCTTCTGGAATGATCAGGGACTCACCCAGGAAGAGGACCTAGGCTCTACTCCCACTTAGCTCCCCTTTTCCCTACACCCACACCGGGTCTTAAGCAAGGCAGGCTGTGAGTAGTGGAAGTGGGATTAAGTAATAAGTTCTAGCCATCATTTACTGAATAATTGCTATGTATCAGACTTTTTTCTAAGTTTCTGGACTAGACCATTTTGTTTGATAGTGAAGGAAGATAACACACATTCATTAGTTCATTTGTTCATTCACAAACATTCCCAGACTAGCCACTTTCTTCCAAGCACTGTACCAAGCACTGAACACATATGAATAAATAGGGCAAAGTTGACATTCAATAGAAAAATGTGTTGTGAATTGTAAAATGCACTACAAGGTTAAACGCTTGGTAGTTTCTAATTCTAATGGGAGGCTCTGGGAAGGAAGGATCTTTTACTGAAGAATGGTGGCAGCATTCACTCCTGTTTTCACAGAAGTGGTGAGGATGGGGGGAACAGGGTGGCTGAGTGCGCTGTTGTAAGAAGCACCCTGTGAGATTCTTGGTTGGGCTACTCGCCAAAGGCTCCCTGGGAGGCATACAGAGGAACTCAGCATCTGAGCAAGCAGAAAGGCTGGCTGTGGGGAAGGAGGTTCAAAATCCAGTAATGGTTGTGAGCAGCCCACATTTTCTGTTCCTTCTGCCTTCCTCACCCATTCAGACTCTCCTTGCTTCTTTCCCTCTCTTCCCTTTGCTAGCCACTCTCCTCTCTGCCACCAGCTTAAACTGCCTAACTTTCAACTTCAGTCATACTAATAATAGCTAATACTTAAAAGTCCTTATTCTGTATACCATTCTAAGCTCTTTACAGATTATAAACTAATCTGCACAACCCTAAGAGGTAGGTACCGTTATTATCCCCATATTACAAATGCAACAACTGAGACCCTGGGATGTGACTTGTCTCAGGGGAAAGGGAAGGGAAATCAGCCAGCCTGGCTCCAAAGTCTTCATTCCCAGGGGCCAGGCCAGGGTCTGCTGCCTCTTCTGTCTTCCAGTTTAAAAACATACCCCAGTTCACTACTCATTACCAAGTAAATCCAAACCTTAACTTGTAACCTGAATGCAACCTCTAGTCCTGCCTCCCACTGCTCACTGCGATCACTCACCCCCTCTTCATCAGGCAAACACAATTATTTAGTATCCTTTAACATTCTTTAACACCCTTGGCTTTTCACTTCTTTGCCTTTGCTTTTTTCCCTCCACCTGGAATGTCCTGTCCTTTACAACTCCAAATCCACCCTATGTTCAGTAGCTAGCTGAAATGGCTTGATCTCTATAAAGACTTTCTGGATTCCTGAGTTGAAAAGATGCTCTCCCTCCCCTGAACTCTCATAACACTTACAATTCACATGTATTTTTACACCCTTATATTATAGATACTTGTAGTACATAGTAATATAACTAAGGTGCATGTGCTTTATTTCCACTTGATTTGTAAGCTTCATGAGGCTGTCTCTGTGGCCCCTTGTTTCCCACCCATTGAAACTCCCTTAACTGGTCCCCACTTAAATCCCCCCTAACAATTTCTTTTGGCCAGTGTCCCTGACACAATGAATACTCATGGCTATTTAGTCAGATGTCTGGCTCGCTTAGGACTGTGCAGTTTAACCTCTGTAGTGTGGGTGTCCCTATCATTAAATGACCTTGTCTCTTCCAAGAGTTTCACGTTATGGGAAATAAATCACGGTTCCCTGCTAAAGGCCACTCTTTGGGCAGTGTGGCATTGTGGTAAAGAGCTTGGATTGTCTTGTGAGACTCCCTGGGTTAGAAATTGAGATCTGTCACTTACTACTGGCTGTATAACCCTGAGCCAAGTATGCCTCAGAACCTTCTGTAAAGTGGGTGTGACAACAGTCTCTCACTCTAGGTTATTAGGAGGATCCAATGAATTAATTATGAAGATTTGTCTGGCATGCAATAATACCGCTTACCAACAGGAGGCCCACGTGTTTGGGCATCTACTATTCAAGCTGTACCTAACCAAGTGTTAATTGTCTTTGTTCATAAATCTGTGTGTGACAGTTGTACTTAATATTGTCACCATGAAATTGAATTAAATGTTACATAAATTGATGATAAGTGTAAAAAGAAGAATTGTTGCTTCTTTGAACATTAAATTGAATGCTTTGGACTCAATAAGCGTAAGTCAATGAAAAATAGCTGTTGAATTAGATGTGGGAAAAACATTATAAAAGACCAGAGAAAAATCATAAACATCTAGAAAGTTTCTGTACTGAGATTGCTTCAAAAATGACTAAGTTCTTGCTGTACTTTATGGAAATTGGAAATCAGGGGTGATGCATTTCTATGGGTATGGTTTGTACAAAAAAGGGAAGGTAGAACACATAAGTGTATATACATTAAAAGCATGTGACCCAACACCAAATTAATGGTGAATAAATGTACATTTGTATGTTTTAGTTATAACATATAAGATATGCTTATGCAACTTTTTTTTAAATTTAAAGCTTCACAGCTTTAGTGGACTTTTTCAGTAACTACTATTCCCTGTCTGGAGAGTGGTAGATAAGAAAACATCTCTGAACACTTCTTGAATTAATGAGTGAACAAATGCATGGGCTTAGAGGTGGCTGTAGCAAATGCTCTTGACTCTGGTGATATTCCCTTGGCTCTCACCTCTACATGCCAAGCCTGCTTACTAGGAATATGTCATATTTTCCATCTGAGAGCATTTGTTTCTCTCTGTGGAAATCACTTTGCTCACACACAGGGCAAGTCTAGAGTGAGTGTGGGAGAGTGAATGCCCCAGAAATCACCCCTTTTAATAACAGATGGGGGCTTGGTAAATAAATGACTCAGTTTCTTTACCCCACTACTGAGCTTTCTCTGAGATATGTTCCTCGTGGTCTCCCAGAGGTCACCAGTTACCCATGGTGGTGACATCCTGAGTAATACAGTCACCACTAACTACTCCCCCTTCTTTGCCTCACTTTCTTACTCCCTTCATGATGTTTCCCAGGATCATCTCCAAATGTGCTACTTGCTCTTCAATTTTTGTCTTGGAGTCTTCAGGGAGACCCCAAACTAAGATGTAAGCCCAAGCCTTAGGGCCTGCAACAAGGTCTTTCACAGAAAAGATCTACAAATCTGATCAAACCAAAGAGTACAAGTTTACTCAGGACAAGTTTTGATTGAGGCTGAAACAAAATATTCCAGATTTTAAGTCAACAAAATGTTACTGTTTTAGTTTCTAGACCAATTACCAGTTATTAGAATAAGATTTTTGGTTGCTTGTTTTTAAATTCCAGTTGTTTTCCTATGTACATGCAGCCTTTGAGAAGTTGAAACCATAAGAATTAACTTTTGGATGCAGACCCAAGAAAGTCAGTAAGTTCTGCTTTATTTCTTGCTCTCCTTTGTGTTCTGTTCAAACAAGAGGGCTGTTCTCTAGGGAATTCTGCATGGGCCTGCTCTGTCTCAAGTTGGTTGAGAGGCAAGACAGTGAAGAAGTCCCTGCAATGGCTTCCCAGGCTTTCAATGCTGGGTCATAGTTCTGTGGACCAGAGAACTCTCTCTGAGGCTCACGAGCCACTTCTAGTGAAAGAGCTCAAACCCTGAGTGGTTCTGGCATTCATAAAAATGTCTGAAAACATTTTACTAATTCCCCTGTTCACCCTCACCCTACCCGGAGCACATGGCTTAAACTGTGTATTCCAGGACGAACGTAAGGCCCCAGGCGCCATGCCAGGCCTAATGAGGTCTGTAGATTCATGTGAGCAGCAGCAGCTGCCTGGGAAGTTATCCAAAGCTACATCAAACCTCAACAACTGTCCTGGGATAGCTGTGCTGGCTGGGATTCCCCCTGCAACCAGCAGAAGCCCATACACACCTGTGGTTAATCCCCCAGAGCAGCAGTTCTGACCGATGAAGAGCAGGCAATATCCCGCTGGGCATGGAAAGGTGAACAAACATTGTCCATTACTCTGCCAATCGCCAGTCCCCTCATTCTGTTATTTTTTTTTTCCCCTTGGGTAAATTTGGTTTCCTGAAATTAATTATTCAACAGGAGGTGACAGCCGGTGTATAGCAGCACTGTTGGAACAGAGAATAAAGAGGCACATTGGACACAGCAGCTGCACCTCCCAGACCCTGAAATTTAAGATCTTTATAAATGATCTGTTAAAACTATAGTGACGATAAGCTTATGAATCATGATCTATATTAATCAGGGCTGCTGATATGGAAAGATTAATTGAAACGTGCAGTTCTACACAAATGATAAAGTGGTAACAATTTAATATCAGACAAGAAGAGTGAAGAAATTACACTCCAAGCTTCATGCATCATTACTATGGATATTAATATTTTACCCAGCGCAACAGCATCGGGAATCATAATGAAAATCCATAAGTGGTGCACAGACATGATTAAATACAACAGTCTTTAGGAGCTGTTTGGTGGCGGCAGTTGGGCCATATTTCACTCTGTGGCTGGTGATTCCAGTGATAGAGTCTAGACGAGGGTGATTAAAAATTGTTCCTCCTAAAGGCTGTTAACCTTTTACTACTAAAATGAATTTCTTTGATTTTTAAATTATGTCGTTCTCTTTGCTCTTTTCAAAACCAGACTTGATCCCAAGTTTTGACAGGATGCTGGGTCCTTGGTGTAATGACAGTCCCTTGCCATAGGTGTGGCATAAGCCAGGTCATGGAGAATAGAAGTTGATTGCCTACCTTGACGAGGGCTGGCTGGAGTGAGTGATGAACCTTAAGGGAACCTTGGGTGGTTCCCAAAGACCAGAAGTTGATAAGGCTATCTTCCTCACCCAACTTTAGCAGAGTGGAGATGGAAATGACTTATTCTGAGATCCTGGTCTCACTATGTTTAGTTAAATCACTTATTTAGTCTCTCCTCTAACCAACAACCACACAAGCATATGCCTATACCTGAGAAGTGCAAAAATCTGCCCTAAAGAACACATATTCCAAGCTGAGGTGAAAATCCGAATCAATGTGATGGCTTCCAGAATGGAAGGAGAGTCAGAAGAGTTTCTTTGCCACACTGTTTCTACTACCCTGTGAAATCTTCACTCACTTAAAAGTCAACCTGACCCCTTTTATCTTTAGGTAAAACAGAGGTGGCAGGGTACATTTGCAGTGGTGATATTCATAACCACCTCAGGCAGTAATAAGAAATGTAGCCTGTTCCCCTGAGGATATTACAACTGTTTCTTCTGTATTCTGGTTTCTTAGGTCTCTAGAGTAGTGATTCTCAAATTTTAGTACATACAAGTATCAAGTATGTGTGTGGGGGGTGTTAAAAATGCATTTTCTAAGAGAGGATTCCTACGGAGATTCCTGGAATTCTTTTACTGAATAGCTCTCTTCTTTCTGAAACTCTGCCCTGTTGCTTCCGTCTCCTCAGTCTCCCTGAACTCCTATTTATCTCCTCAACTCAATGAGACCATGCACTCAGCTTGGGATTGCTTTACTTCCTTGTGGTCTGGAATGTGTTTTCAGGCAAAGAGCTAGGGTGATCATAATCACTTTATTTTCTTTCTTACATGGATCATGGTTCTGTGCTGCTTGTTCCCCAGTGTCTGAAAACAGTCATTTCCTATATTTTTTCCAGTGGCTTGGTGTGGAAGGGTAAATCTGATCACAGTTATTCCCTTATAACTCAAAGTGAAAGTTGCTACCATTGCTTTTTATCTTAAATGGTGCCCAGATTTCCAACCCTGCTAACTTTTCTATCTCATGTTCTACCAGTCTGCTCTTTATTCGTGAAGCTCCAGACAAAACCCATTTTTTCTCTGCATTAAATACACTGAGCATCTTTCAAATGTGGGGCCTTTATACTTACTCTTCCTTCTGCCTAGAATACTCTTCTTATTCAGATTGCAGCTTGAATGTCATCTCTGAAGGTCTACCCTGACCACTTGGCTAAATTCAGCATTCAATATCCCAGTTTATTATGCCACACTGTTTTATTTTCTTATTGACTTCATCACTGCCTGATATGATCTTATATATTTGCTTACATGTTTGTTATCTCCCACAAAAATCAAAGTTCCATGAGACAGAAACCATATCTGCCTTACTTACTATGAAATTTTAGAGGCTAGTACAGTGTGATAGATGCTTAAAAAATAGGTATATGAAAAAGAAAAATTCAGGATGAATATTATGATGGAGTTTTCTGGGGAACCAATTACAAAGACAGAAATTTTGCTTTGGTGGGAGATAAATTAACCTTAAAAGTTTTGAACTCTGGGTTAGTCAGATATTTGGGACTTTCATAGTCTTATAATGAGATGGTTAAGAACATGAATTTTGAGGTTGGGAAGACTTGGCTGTTTGGTCATTGGTTTTATTATTTAGGAACAGTGGGTGTGACCTCAACTTTTTTCCATAAAAAATAATCCATCAGGGTTGTTGTGAGATAATGTCTATAAAACATGTGGTATGGTGCCTGGCTTGAAATTAGAATTACACAGAGCTTAAAGTAACTGTTTGGTAGGCTCAATGAGACAAAAAACAAATTGGGATTTTTTTTCCCCACCAAGAACTAAGGAACTAAAGAACTAAAACCCATACCATAACTGAGTCACAGATTTAAGATGCCCTGCAAACCCCGAACCAGAAAAAGAGAAATCCATACATAAGCATATAATAAAAACATTAAAAACTAAAAAATAAAAATACACAAGCTATCAGATGGAAAATATACCGTTGTCAAACCAAAATTAGACTGACAACTTGTCACTTAATAGAAAACTGAAATCAGAAGAACTTTAAATGGTATCAAGGTATGAAAGAGAAGAAGTGCTAACTTATAATTCTATCTAGCAAAAGTATCTTTCAAGAGTGAAAAGAAGGACATTTTCACACAAATAAAAATGGAGAATGTGTCACCAGGAGATGTAGCAGTAAAGATGCTTTTCAAGCAGAAAGAAAATGATCCTGGATGGAAGCACAGAGATAAATGAATGAAGTGCTATGAAAATAATGCAGGTAAAGAAAAGAAAAAAGAAAATGATGTAGGTGAATACAAATGAACACTGACTGAAAAAAAGAATGTGTTTTTAGGTTTAAAGATATATAGAACATTAAAATGCATGACAACAGGGCTGCCTGTATGGCTCAGTCTGTTAAGTGTTTGACCTAGTCTCAGCTCAGGCCTTGATCTCAGGATTGTGAGTTTGAGCACCATGTTGGGCTCCACACGGGGCATGGAGCCAACTTTAAAAAAATGCATGACAATAACGGTATAAAATTCAGGGAGGGCATATAAATGTAGCTAAAGGTAGTTCTAATGACCTTGTTGGTATTGCCTGTGTAGAGTATACCAAATAATACCAAATAATATTAGATATGTATAACTTAAGGATGCATGTGGTAATTTTTAGTGTTATCATTACAATATAGGGATGCATGATTTCCAAGATAATAGTGGAAAATAAATAATAAAAACACTCAATCTATTTTTTAAAGGCAGAAAAGGAGAAACAGAATAGAAAAAGGAAAAAGAACCGGTATGGTAAATCCAACCCAAACATATCAGTAATTATACTAAAGTCAAATAGACTAAATCTTGCATGAAAAGATTTTCAGACTGAATAAAAACTAAAACTCATTTATAAATGTTTTACATTTATAAAAGATACGTGTAAAACATAAAGATAAAAAATAAAGATAAAAGAAAACCTTAATTAAAAGAAAGCTGATATAGTTGGATTAATAACAGACAAAACAGACTTTAGGAAATTACTACCGGAGATAAAGAGGATCACTTTATAATAACAAAGTGTTTAGCTCATAATCAATATATAACAATTCTAAATTTATAGACTCTTAATGTGTGGATTCAAAATATGCAAAAATTTACAGAACTATAACAATTGGAAAAGTCCACAATCACAATGGGTGGTTATGACCTATCTTCAAATGACTGATCTTAAAAAACAGATCAAAAAGTCAGTGAAGTTATAAGAAATATGAATATGTATGGGCATTCTACCTACCATCTATATATGGAATAGACATTCTTTTAAATTGCCCAGGGAACATTTATAAAAATTGACTACATGCTGGGCCACAAAGCAAGCTGCAACAAATTTCAAAGGATTGAAATCATAAAAAATTTGTTTTCTTATGACAATGGAATTAAAATTAATAACAAAAATGTAACTAGAAAATCCATGATTGAGCTACAAATGTCTACTTTCACTGCTTGGGAGTTAAGTATATTTCTAAATAATCTGTAAGTCAATTGATTTTCACCAAGAGTGCTGAGACAATTCAATAAGGGAAGAGTCAACAAATGTTGCTTGGACAACTGGATAGCCACAGGCAAAAGAATAAGTTGGACCACTGCCTCACACCTCATACAAAAATTAACCAGAAGTAGATCAAAGTCTTAAATGTAAAAACTACAACTATAAAACTCTTAAGAGAAATCCTAGGTATAAATACCTGTGACCTTGGATTAGGCCACACTTTCTTAGACATGACACCAAAATCACAAGCAACCAAATAAAAATAGATAGGACTTCATGAAAACTAAAAACTTGTTTCAAAAGACACTATCAAGCAAATGAAAAAATAACCCACAAAATAGGAAAAAATACTTGCAAATCATATATCTGATAAGACTCTATTATCTAGAATCTATAAAGAAGTATTACAATATGACAATTAAAAAGCAAATAACCAAATTAAAAATAGGCAAAGTAACTGAATAGACAATTCTTTAAACAAGGTATACACAATAAATACATGAAAAATGCTCAGCATAGTTAGCAATCATGGAACGGCTAATTCTACTTCACACCCACTAGGATGGCTATAAGAAAAAAAATAACAAGTGTTAGAGAAATTGGAACCTTCATGCACTGCTAGTGAGAATGTAAAATGGTGCAGTTGCTTTGGAAAACAGCCTGGCAATCCCTCAGTCAAAAACAGAATTACCATATGATCTGGCAAATTCTACTCTCAAGTATATATCCAAAAGAAATAAAAAAAAATATGTCTACACAAAACGTGTGTGTGAATATTTATTGCAGAATTATTAATATCCAAAAAGTAGAAACAACCCAAATATTCATAACTCATGTATGGATGAAGTATTATTCAGCAATAAAAAGAAATGAAATACTAATGAACATTGAAAACATCATGCTAAGTGAAAGAAGCCAGTCACAAAGGACCACATATTGTGTCATTCCATTTATATGTAATTCTAGAATAGGCAACCTATAGATACAGAAAGTAGATTACTAGTTTCCTAGGGCGAGGTGGGATTGGGAGATTGTGTGGTGATGACTAAGATAGGGGGTGTGTTGGGGATAAAATATACAAAAATTGATTTTGGCAATAAATGCACAACTCTATGAATATATTGAAAGCCACTGAACTGTATACTTTGGGTAAGTTGTATGGTATATGAATTGTCTATTATATATCTACTTAATATATAATAAATATATCTATATCTATATAGTGGTAGTTTTTAATTTTTGAGGAACTGGACTATTTGATCTAAGTTACCAAATTTGTATAACTTGTTTATAGTATTCCGTTATTATCCTTTGATGCTTGCAGAGTCTGTAGTGATATCCCCTATTTCATTGGTGATGTTAATAATTTATGTCATTTCTGTTTTTTCCCTTTGGCAGTCTGGCTAAAGTTTATGAATTTTATTATTCTTTTCAAAGAACTAGGCTTTTACTTCATTTGTTTTTCTTTTGCTTTTCTGCTCTCAGTTTCATTGATTTCTGCTTATATATTATTTCTTTTCTTCTCATTTTGGCTTAATTTGCTCCCCCCCTTTTAAGTTTCTTTAGGGGGAAATTAGATTATTGAGACTTGTCCTGTTTTCTAATGTGTGCATTTAGTGCTCTAAGTTTTCCTCTCAGTATCGCTCTGTGTATCATAACTATTGATATGTCTTATTTCATTTTCATTCAGTTCTGTGTAGTTTTAGATTTCTCTTGAGATGTCTTCTCTGATCCATGGATTATTTAGGAGTATGCTATTTAGTTTCCAAGTATTTGGAGATTTTACTATTATCTTTCTGTTTTTTTTTTTTACTTCAAATTTAATTCCATGTGCCAGAGAACACCCTCTGTATGGTTCCAATTTTAAATCTGTTGAGATTTGTATTGTGGCCCAGGATATGGTACATCTTGGTTTACGTTTTATAGGAACTTGAAACGAATATATATTCTGCTGTTATTGAATGGAGTGTTCCATAAATATCAATTAGGTCCTGTTGGTTGATGATGTTATTGAATTCTATTTTATTCTTGCTCATTTTCCGTGTAGATGTTCTGTCAGTTGCTGAGAGAGGGTTTTGAAGTCTCCAGATATAATTATGGATTCATCTAATTCTCCTTTCCTTTATGTCAAGTTTTGGTTCATTATTTTGGCTATATTTGGTGCATACAGATTTAGGATTGCTGGTTTCTTGCTGAATGATTTTTTAAAAATTATACTATGTCCCTTTCTCTCTCTGGCAATTTTACTTGCCCTGAAGTTTATTTTTATCTGATATTAATTTATCCACTCTTCTTTTCCTTGGATTATTTTCATGATATATCTTTCTATCCTTTTACTTTCAACCTGCCTATATTATGATATTTGAAGTTAGTTTATTACAGACAGTGTATTGCTGGATTATGCTTTTAAACCCACTCTGACAATCTCTTAATTGATATATTTAAACCATTTACATTTAATGTAATTATTGATAAGTTAGGGTTTAAGTCTGCTGTTTTACTTTTTTGCTTTTGTGTTTGTTTTTCTTTTCCCTCCATTCTATGGGCTGGTTCAACATTTAAAAAAAAATTCCAATTTGATTTATTGATCATATTCTTGAACATATCTGTGTATAGCTTTATTTACTTTTTTTTTCTGGGTACTAGATTATATTTCTCTATCTGTCTATATCTTCATAGTCTACTGGTGGTATCATTTCACCAGTTCAAGTGAAATATAACAATGTGACCCCACTTTACATCCCATTATCCTTCCCTATTATTAAATAATCATCTAAAATATTTCCTGTATGTACATTTAGAACTATATCAGTCAGTTAAAATTTTTGATTCAACCCTCAAATGTGATTTAAAATGTTTAAGAGCCGAAGGAAACCCTATTCCATTTATTAATATTTTTGTGTATTGTATTCTTTTCCTTCTGATCTTCTAAGATTGCTTCTTTTATTATTTCCTTTCTGTTTAGAGAACTTTGTTTAACCACTCCTTTAGGACAGTCTTTTAGCTTTTCTTCCTCTGAGAATGTCTTGATTTTTCTTCATTCTTGGAGGTATTTTCACTGGGTAAGATTCTGGGTTGGCAGTTATTTTCTTTCAAAACTTGCAAAGTATTATGCTACTTACTTCTGACTTTCATGATTTCTGATGAGCAATAGCCATTCTCAGTGTTACCTCACTTTAGGAATGTGTCTTTGGGCTGCTTTCAAGCCTTTGTTTCAGAAATTTAACTGTGATATGTCTTGGTGTGGATGTTTTGGGATTTATTATTTCTGGAGTTTATTTACCTTCTTGAATCTGTAGGTTTTATATCCCTTGCCAAATTTGGGAAGTTTTCAGTCATTATTTCTTTAAGTATTTTATTTAACTTGCCCCTCTTTCCCCTCTCCTTCTAGAATTCTGATGACACAATGTGAAAACTCACTCCAGTCCCAAAGGTCCCTGAGGCTGTGTTCTAAGAGACATTTAAGAGAACCCTACATCCATAAAACTAGACCAAGCCATTATGCAAAATGATCAGTTGTAAGCAGGTACAGTTAGTTCTAGGAATGTAACCCTGAGTTTTCCTTATAAAATTTTTTTTTAAGATTTTATTTTTTTATTTGACAGAGAGATCACAAGTAGGCAGAGAGGCAGGCAGAGAGAGAGGAAGGGAAGCAGGCTCCCTGCTGAGCAGAGAGCCTGATGGGGGGCTCGATCCCAGGACCCTGGGACATGACCTGAGCCGAAGGCAGAGGCTTAACCCACTGAGCCACCCAGGTGCCCCTCCTTGTAAAATTTTAATAAACATCATTTTATTAAGAAATTGAAGAAGAAAAGCCATATCTTTCCAGTAGACATCAGATTCTTCATAAAAATTCATGTACACATATTTCTTACTAAAGAAACATGAAAATAAATCAGCACCAATAATCACCAAAATGGCAATAATAGTAAATAGAATTTTAAAAAATTGATACCGTTTAGCTAATAGAAATCTATTGCAAAAATACTCAATAGTAATGACTTAGAAGCATTTTCTTTTAAGGTAAGAACAAGAGAAGACAGGATTATTACTGCTACCTTCCAACATGATTCTAGATGTACTAGATAATGCAATAAGACACTTAAACTGGGCATAATTATTGGAAAAGAAGAGATAAAACTGCCATTACTTTGAAATAGAATGTATATAAAAAAGATCCAAGAAAACATAAAAATCATTAGAGCTATTCAAATAGTTTAGATAGATGTCCAAATACAAAATCAACATATAAAACCCAGCAACTTTGGGGTGCATGACTGGCTTCATGAGTGGAACATGCAATTCTTGATCTCAGGGTCATGGCTTCAGGCCCCATGTTGGACCTGGAGCCTACTTAAAATTGAACAAACAAACAAACAGCCACTTTATTATAGGTTAACAACAGCCACATAGAAAATGCAGTGCAAAAATTGACACTCAAAATAGAAACAAAATATTTAGGAACAGACCTAATGAGAAATGTGTAAGATCCTTACAAAAGAGGATACAACTTTCTCAAAAAAACTAAAGAAAATACTAAATAGAGACACACCTTATTTGAAAGGAAAGACTTGAAATTATAAGGATGGCAATTCTCCAAAAATTTGATTTGTAGATGCAAATAAATGTCAATCAAAATCTCAAATGATATTTTATGAAACTTGAAAAGATGATTCTAAAGATTACCTAGCAGAGGAAATGAACATGAAGGAACCAAGAAAAGAATTTTAATAAGAACAATGAAAGAGGTTGTGCCTACTGGATATTAACACATTTTATAATGTCATAAGAAATTTAAGCACTTTGGTGTTGGTACTAAAATAGACAAGTTAATAAGAGAATACAACAACAAACCAAGGGGCATTGTAATTAGAAGCCTTTTCTACCCTTTCCAAGAGCTTTGAATTGAACTTGATCTCCCTTTTCAGTAACAAAAAGAGAGAGGGAGAATTTTTTTTTTTAAATTTTTATTGTGTTATGTTAGTCACTATAAAATACATCATTACTTTTTGATACAGTGTTCCAAGTTTCATTGTTTATATATATCACCTGTACTCCATGCAATACATGTCCTCCTTAATACCCACCACCAGGATCACCCATCCCCCCAACCCCTTACCCTCTAGAACCTGTTTCTGAGTCCGCAGTCTCTGTGGATTACCCCTCTAGTCCACAGTCTTTCATGTCTACCACCACCCTACCCTCTAGAACCCTCAGTTTGTTTCTCAGAGTCCACAGTCTCTCACAGTCTCCACTTCTGATTTCCCCCAATTCACCTTTCCTTTCCTTCTCCTAATGTCCTTCTTGTTATTCCTTATGTTCCACAAGTAAGTGAAACCATAAGATAATTGACTTTCTCTGCTTGACTTATTTCACTCAGCATAATCTCCTCCAGTCACGTCCATATTGATGCAAAAGTTGGGTATTCATCTTTTCTGATAGCTGAGTAATATTCAATTGTACATATGGATCACATTTTCTTTATCCATTCTTCTATTGAAAGGCATCTCAGCTTTTTCCACAGTTTGGCTCTTTTGGACACTGTTTCTAGGAACATTGGGGTGCATGTGTCCCTTCTTATCACTACATCTATAACTTTGGGGTAAATACCCAGTAGTGCAATTGCAGGGACACAGGGTAGCTCTATTTTTAATTTTTTGAGGAATCTCCACACTGTTTTCCAAAGTGGTTGCATCAACTTGCACTCTGATCAACAGTATAAGAGGGTTCCCATTTCTCCACATCCTCTCCAACATTTGTTGTTTCCTGCCTTGTTAATCTTTGCCATTCTAACTGGTATAAGGTAGTATCTCAATGTGGTTTTGATTTGAATTTCCCTGAGGGCTAATGATGGTGAATATTTTTTCATGTGTCTGCTAGCCATTTGTATGTCTTCTTTGGAGAAGTGTCTGATCACGTTTTCTGCCCATTTTTTGACTTGTTTATCTGTTTTTTTGGGTGTTGAGTTTGAGAAGTTCTTTATAAATCTTAGATATCAGCCCTGTTTGTAGTGTCATTTGTGAATATCTTCTCCCATTCCGTGGATTGCCTCTTTGTTTTGTCAACTGTTTCCTTTGCTGTGCAGAGATTTTTATCTTGAGGAAATTGCAAAAGTGCATTTTTGCTTTTGTTTCCTTTGCCTTTGGAAACATGTCTTGAAAGTTGGTGTGGCCGATATCAAACAGGTTACTGCCTATGTTCTCCTCCAGGATTTTGATGGATTCCGTCTCACGTTGTGGTCTTTCATCCACATAGAGTTTATTTTTGTGTATGGTGTAAGATAATGGTTGAGTTTCATTCTTCTATACATAGCTGTCCAATTTTCCCAGTACCATTCATAGAAGAGACAGTCTTTTTTCCCCACTGGATATTTTTTCCTGCTTGACCATAGAGTCGAGGGTCCATATCTGAGCTCTCTACCCGTTCCATTAGTCTATGTGTCTGTTTTTGTGCCAGTACCATGCTGTCTTAGTGATCACAGCTTTGTGATAAAGCTTGAAATCAGGCAACGTGGTACCTCCAGTTTTGGTTTTCTTTTTCAACATTTCCTTGGTGATTCAGGGTCTTTTCTGGTTCCATATAAATTTTAGGATTGTTTGTTCTAGCATGTTGAAAAATGCCACTGGTATTTTGATCAGGCAGCAGGGACAATTTAACAATATTTATTCTCCTGATCTATGAGCATGCAATGTTTTTCCATCTTTTTGTGTCATCTTCAATTTCTTTCATGAGTGTTCTGTAGTTCCTTGAGTATAGATCCTTTACCTGTTTGGTTGGGTTGATTCCAAGGTGTCTTATGGTTTCTGGTTATGTATTTATTGATTATCTAATTTCTCTTTCTATAGTTTCATTGTTAGTGTATAAGAAAGCAACCGAGTTCTGTGCCTTGATTTTGTATCCTGCTACATTACTGAATTACTGTACGAGTTCTAGTAATTTGGAGGTAGAATCTTTTGGGTTTTCTACATAAAGTATCATATCATCTGTGAAGAGAGAGAGTTTGACTTCTTTGCCAATTTGAATACCTTTTATTTCTTTTTGTTGTCTGATTGCTGTTGCTAGGACTTCTAGTACTATATTGAACATCAGTGGTGAGAGTGGGCATCCTGGTCATGTTCTTGATCTCAGTGGGAAGGCTCTCAGTTTTTCCCCACTGAGAATGATCTTCACTGTGGGTTTTTCATAGATGGATTTTATAAAGTTGAGGAATGTTCCATCTATCCCTATACTTTGAAGAGTTTTAATCTGGAAAGGATGTTGTATTTTGTCAGATAATTTTTTCTGTATTATTTGAGAGGACCATGCGGTTCTTGTCTCTTCTCTTATTGATTTGTTCTATCACATTGATTGATTTGCAAATGTTGAACCACTCTTGCATCCCAGGGATAAATCCCACCTGGTCATGATGGATAATCTTTTTAATGTTGGATCCAATTAGCTAGGATCTTGTTGAGAATCTTGGCATCTATATTCATCAGGGATATTGGTCTGAAATTCTCCTTTTTGATGGGGTCTTTATCTAGTTTGGAGATGAAGGTACTGCTGGCTTCATAGAAAGAATCTGGAAGTTTTCTTTCTGTTTTTTTTTTTTTTTTTTTTTTTTTTTTTTTTTTTTTTTTTTTTTTTTTTTTTTTTTTTTTTTGTTTGTTTGTTTGTTTTTTGGCAACAGCTTCAGGAGAATAGGTATTATTTCTTCTTTGAATGTTTGGTAGAATTCCCCAGGGAATCTATCAGGTCCTGGACACTTGTTTTTTGGGAGTTTTTTTCTTTTAAAGATTTTTATTTATTTAACACACAGAGATCACAAGTAGGCAGAGAGGCAGGCAGAGAGAGAGGAGGAAGCAGGCACCCTGCTGAGCAGAGAGCCCAATGTGGGGCTCGATCCCAGGACCATGAGACCATGACCTGAGCTGAAGGCAGAGGTTTAACCCTCTGAGCCACCCAGGGCTCAAAAACCTTTTGGGAGGTTTTTGATCACTGCTTCAATCTTGTTACTGGGTATTGGTCTATTCAGGTTGTAAATTTCTTCCTCTTTCAGTCTTGGAAGTTTATAGGTTTCCAGGAATGCATCCATTTCTTCTAGGTTGCTTAACTTATTGGCATATGGCTGTTGATAATAATTTCTGATAATTAATTTCTGATAATAATTTTCTATTTCCTTGGTGTTAGTCATGATCTTATCACTTTCATTCATTTTATTGATTTGGGTCCTCTTTTATTTTAGATTAGTTTGGCCAATGGTTTACTGATTTTATTTATTCTTTCAAGGAACCAGCTTCTAGTTTCATTGATGTGTTCTACTATATCTCTAATTTCTAACTAATTGATCTCTGCTCTAACCTTAATTACTTCCCTTCTTGTACATGGAGTTGGCTTAATTTGTTGTTGATTCTCCAGTTCTTTAAGGTGTAAAGAGAGTTTGTATATTCAGGATTTTTCAATTTTTTTGAGAGAGGCTTGGATGGTAATGTATTTCCCCTTAGCACTGCCTTTGCTGTATCCTATAGGTTTTGGGCTGATGTGTCTTCATTCTTATTGGTTTCCATGAATTGTTTCAGCTCTTCTTTGGTTTTTCTGGTTGATCCAAACATTCTTGAGCAGGATGGTCTTTAGCTTCCAAGTGTTTTAATTCCTTCCAAACTTTTTCTTGTGATTGAGTTCCAGTTTCAAAGCATTGTGGTCCAAGAATATGCAGGGAATAATCTCAATGTTTTGGTATCAGTTGAGCCCTGATTTGTGACCCAGCATATGGTCTATTCTGGAGAAAGTTCCATGTGGGCTCGAGAAGAATAAGTATTCTGTTGTTTTACGGTGGAATGTTCTGTATATATCTTTGAGGTCCATCTGGTCCAATGTGTCATTCAAAGCTCTTGTTTCTTTGTTGATTTTTGTGCTTAGATGATCTTTCTGTTGCTGAGAGTGGCCTGTTAAGATCCCCTCAATTAACATATTCTCATCAATATGACTTTGTTTTGATTAACAGTTGTCTTATGTAGTTGGCTGCTCCCATGTTGGGGGCATAAATATTTACAATTGTTAGATCTTCTTGGTGGATAGACCCTTTGAGAATGATGTAGTATCCTTCTGGATCTCTGACTACGGTGTTTAGCTTAAAATCTAATTTATCTGGTATGAGAATTGCTACCCCAGTTTTTATTTGAGGCCTGTTGGCATGAATGATGTTCATCCTTTCACTTTCAGTCTGGGTTTCTTTAGGTTCAAAATGCATCTCTTGTAGACAGCATATGGTGGGTCTTTTTATCCAGTCTGCAACCCTGTGCCATATTATAGCAGCATTTAGGCTATTCATGTTGAGAGTAATTATTGAAAGATAAGTTTTTATTGTCGTCAGGTTGCCTGTGAAGTCCTTGTTTCTATAGATTGTCTCTGTAAATTTTTGTTCTATATCATTCTTGGGGCCTTTCTTCTTTTATAGAACTCCCCTTAATAATTCTTGTAGTGCCAGCTTGGTGGTCACATAAACTTTTAGACTTTGCTGGTCTTGGAAGCTCTTTATCTCTCCATCCATTCTGAATATCAGCCTTGCCACATAAAGTATTCTTGGCTGCATGTTCTTCTCATTTAGTGCCTTGAATATGTCTTGACAGCCCTTTCTGGTTTGCCGGGTTTCTGTGGACAGGTCTGAAATTATTCTTATGGTTCTCCCTCTGTACATAAGGAATCTCTTCCCCCTCAGTGCCCTTAAGACATCTCTGAATTTACAATTTGTGAATTTCACAATCATGTGCCTGGGGGTCTTTCTATCCTTGATGATCTTAGAGGGTATCCTCTGTTTCTAGGACAAGAACACTTGTTCCATTCCCCAGATTAGGGAACTTTTCATCTAGGATTTTCTCAACTATATCTTCTAGTCCTCTCTGAGAGGGAGATAATTCAAGCAAGATATAATTGCTACAGTCCTGGCCAGTGCACATAGGCTAGGGGTAGAATGAGTTCTGTTGCCTTTTTTGAAGAAATGCTGTAAAGAGAATAGATGTGGCAACATATAAATTTGAAAATCCTGATCCACATTAGAGGGAAAACAAGGAAAATATAGTATCCCAGACTTTTAAAAAAACCCAAGTCCATCTACTTTTAAATTATTTTTTTGTTTACCACTCTAACCCAAATATGTTGAATCCAAGGCAAAAGTAACTCAGCTACATGGAAATTTGTTCTTCATTAGTGTTTTTAAAAATTTTTAATAGCCTTATTAACATGAAGAAGAGTGGCTCTAATCAGGGTACCTAAGAGTGGACATTTTCCCTAGTATCTTCTTTTGGTTTAGTCTTTTGTGTTTGGAAGTATATGACATCATGTGGTCTTCTCCATCTTTATCTTATTCCTGTCAGTCAACTATATCTTGAAACTAGGACAACCACACAAATGGTTTGAAAGCAATTCAGTTAAAAAAAAAAAAGTTTTTCCTTCTTGAAAGGTTTTTCATCCAAATGCAATAATACATATATACTATATACTACTGTAATTTTTATTCTGATACAATAATACTCATTCAATTTATCAGATCTCTTCTTCATAAGAGAAATTAGCATATGACAAATAATATATCACTTACAAAGTAGTGGAGAAAATACACTGTTTAAGAAATGGTGTTGGGACCACATCTTCCTTATCTATTCGTCCGTTGAAGGGCATCTTGGTTCTTTCCACAGTTTGGCGACCATGGCCATTGCTGCTATAAACATTGGGGTACAGATGGCCCTTCTTTTCACTACATCTGTATCTTTGGGGTAAATACCCAGTAGTGCAATTGCAGGGTCATAGGGAAGCTCTATTTTTAATTTCTTGAGGAATCTCCACACCGTTTTCCAAAGTGGCTGTACCAACTTGCATTCCCACCAACAGTGTAAGAGGGTTCCCCTTTCTCCACATCCTCTCCAACACATGTTTCCTGTCTTGCTAATTTTGGCCATTCTAACTGGTGTAAGGTGGTATCTCAATGTGGTTTTAATTTGAATCTCCCTGATGGCTAGTGATGATGGATGAATGGATAAGGAAGATGTGGTCCATATACACCATGGAGTATTATGCCTCCATCAGAAAGGATGAATACCCAACTTTTGTAGCAACATGGACGGGACTGGAAGAGATTATGCTGAGTGAAATAAGTCAAGCAGAGAGAGTCAATTATCATATGGTTTCACTTATTTGTGGAGCATAACAAATAGCATGGAGGACAAGGGGAGATGGAGAGGAGAAGGGAGTTGAGGGAAATTGGAAGGGGAGGCGAACCATGAGAGACTATGGACTCTGAAAAACAATCTGAGGGTTTTGAAGGGGCAGGGGGTGGGAAGTTGGGGAAACGAGGTGGTGGGTATTAGGGCATGGATTGCATGGAGCACTGGGTGTGGTGCAAAAACAATGAATACTGTTACGCTGAAAAGAAAAAATTAAAAAAAAACTACATAAGAAATAAAAAAAAGAAATGGTGTTGGGATAATTGACCATATTTTTAAAATTAGATTATGCCCTCATACAATAATCAAAATTGATCCTAAATGGACTAAATAAATACATATCAAAACCAAAAACTTAAGGTTTCAAAAATATAGGAAAACATTTTTACAGTCTTTGATTTATATAGCACAAGTTTCCATTGTAGATGATAGAGACCATGGAAGGTATTTTAAGCAGAGAACTATTTAATGTAAAGAATTAGTTCATTCCAAAATCAATAAAAGGCAGGCTAGGTGGGGTCTAAGGTGTTTCTCCTGGGACAAGACCAAGAATTGGTCTTCCAAGGAAACTTTTACATCCATCACACTCAGGAAAATGGGAAATAAACTCAAGGAATTCACCATCTCAACTGTGTCCTATAGTGAAGGAAACTGGCTTTAATCTATCTGTGGGCAGGTGGACAACTATGCCTATTAACTAATACCCATAAATGTAGTGACTAGACATCCCAGTTTCCAAATCTTCTATAAGGACATCTAGCTGGCAGAACCTAAATCGATCCTGGGGTTCAAGTAGCAGAAGAGTTTAAGAAATGTAGCTTTTAGCTTCTCAGTCTACAATAAAGGAAGGCACACTAGAAAGAGGATAAAATGGTTAATACATAGATGGGAAAGAAAATAAACATAAAGGAAAAGTAAATCTAAAGGAGTTCTGGTCCAAGGTGGTGATATAGGAAGACCCTGAACTCACCTCCCACATGGAAAACACCAAATTAGACCTATTAATAGGATAATTCCTCCTGAAGAAGAACTGAGTGCTGACTGAACAGCATCTGAACAACCAAGATAAAAAGGCAGGAGGACAGTAAGAGAGATGGAGACATGGTAACAAAGGGAAACTCCACCTCCAATGCTGGGAAAAGGCACTGGGGAAGGATAGTAGTACTGAAGGACTGGGAACAAATTCCTCTGTCCTTAGGCACAGAAAAAAAAACCCCTGCAGTTTAAAGGAGTAATTAGCATATAAAAAAGATAACACTAGAACTCTGTGAGAATGTTCTCCATGTCAAAGAGACTAGAGAGCAACATGGTTTATGTTATGTTAAAAACCCAGACCTGAGCAGGATTTGGACACTCTAAGGGAGGGTCCGGTTGTCATAGCAAGCTGTGACCTCAGCAAGTCCAAGACCTACAAGTCCACACCAACCCCAGGTTGCACTGGGGCAAGAAAAATAAGCTGGGGTTTAAAACATTCTCTCCCCACCACCTTAAGAGCCCAGACTGAAGTAGGGTCTAGCTAACAATGAGCACATAACCTCAGTGAGGCCAGAGTCCTCAAGCCCATACCAGACCCTGTGGTTCTAGACAACAGAAAATAAGTCATATTTTTTAAAAGTAAAAATTCATTTATTTTTATATTAAAAATATGTCTTGTTTTTAATTTTGGTTCTTTTCAGTTTTTTTTCTTTTAATTTTATTTTTTTCTTTCTTTAAGAAGCTACAGTTTAAAAGAGTAACAGCACATATAGCCATAGCTTCAGCTAGCCAGCAAGTCACCAAAGCTCACACAGTCTATAAAGGGGTCATCAAACACAAGATCACTCTTTTGAGTTTAAGAGATGTGGCTGTTTTGCCTGATTCATGAAAACAAACACAGAAAGTCAAGCAAAATAGGTAGGCAGAGGAATATGCTCCAAAAGAAAGAACAAGGAAAAACCTCAGAAAAAGAACTAAAAGGACTAAAAAAAGAGAGAGAGAGAGAAAGAGAGAAGGAGATAGGTAATATACCTGGTAAAGAATTTAAAATAAATGGTCTGGAGAAGAGTAGAAGAACTCAGAAAAATCTTTAATAAACAGATAAAAAATACTAAAAAAAAATCAGAGTTGAATAGAATAATTGAAATAAAAACACACTAGAGGGAATGAAAAATGTAGGATGCAGAAAGACATATCAATGACCTGAAAGGTGGGGTAATGGAAAGCACAGAAGCTAAACAGCAAAAAGAAAAAGAATAAAAAAAGGATAGATAAAGAACTCTCTTGGACAACATCAAGGAAAGAAACATTTGCAATATAGTGGTCTTTGAAGAAATAGTAACTGAAAACTTTCCTAAACTAGGGAAAGAAATAGACATTCAAGAAGAATACAGAGTTCCAAATAAAATGAACTCAAGGAGGTCCATACCATGACACACAAAAATTAAAATTTCAAAGAGTAATGATAAAGAGAGAATCTTAAAAACAGCAAGAGAGAGACAAAAAGTTAGCTACAAGGAAACACATAAAAGGCTATCATCTGATATTTCAGCAAAAAGTCTGCAGGCCAGAAGGAAGTGGCATGATTTATTCAAGGTGTCAAAGGAAAAAAACATACAACCAAGAAAACTCTACCCAGCAAGTTTACCATTCAGATTTAGAAAGAGAAAGAGTTTCCCAGACAAAAGATAAAGGAGTTTACCATCACAGAACTAACAATGTTAAATGGGCTTCTTGAAGTGGAAAAGAAATAGCCAAAACTATTTGGAAGAAAATTATGAATAATTCTGAATAAAAAGACATAAAATATGACAATATATACATAAAATGTGGAAAAGGGAGTAAAAAGGAAGAAGGGGAAATTTTTTTCTTTTATATGTTTTTTTAATTTATCATTTGCTTAATTTACTATTTTTTTTAAATGGGTTCCATGCCCAGTGTGGAGCTCAGTGTAGGGCTTGAACTCACAACCCTGAGATCAAGATCTGAGCCAAGATCAAGAGTTGGATGCTTAACCAACTGAGCCACCCAGGTGTCCCAATGGTTTTGTTTTATAGAATGCTTGGACTTAAATGACTTCAAACTAATGTAGACTGCTACTTAGGATGTAAGTTATGAACCTCATGGTAACCATAAGCCCCAAACCTATGATACATAAAAAATAGATAGCCAACATAACGCTATAGAAACTCATCAATCACAAAGGCAGCAACAGAAGAAAGGAACAAAAAACTACAAAAACAACCAGAAAACAACCAAAAAAATGGCAATAAGTACATAGCTATCAATAATTACTTCAAACGTTAATGGCCTAAATGCTCTAATAAAAAGATATGGGGTGGCAGAATGGGTAAAAAGACTATGGGCTCTGAAAAATAATCTGAGGGGTTTGAAGCTGCGGGGGGTGGGAGGTTGGGGGAACCAGGTCGTGGGTATTAGAGAGGACACGGATTGCATGGAGCACTGGGTGTGGTGCAAAAACAAGGAATACTGTTATGCTGAAAAAAAAAAAAAAAAAAAAAGACAAGACCTATCTATATGCTGCCTACAAGAGACTCGTCCCTAAAGAAACATACAGAACGAGAGTGGAGAGATGAAAAAACATTTACCATGCAATCAGAAGTGGGAAAAAAAAAAGTTGGGGTAGACATACTTACATCAGACAAACTAGACTTTAAAACAGACTATAACAAGAGACAAAAAAAGAAAAGGCATTGCATACCCTTCAACAAGAGTACATTACATTAGTAAATATCTATGAACTCCAAACTGGAGCACCTAAATACATAAAGCAAATATTAATGGACATAAAAAGAAAAACGGACAGTAATACAGTAATACCAGGGGACTTTAACCACCCCCTTACATCAGTGGATAAATCATCCAGAAAATCAACAAGGAAACAACATCTTTGAATGACACATTGGGCTACATGGATATAATAGATGCATACAAATAATGCCATCCCCAAACAATAGAATACATATTCTTTTCAAGTGAACATGAAACATTCTCCAGAACAGATCACATACTAGGGCATAAAACAAGCCTCAATAAATTTAGAAAATTGAAACCATATCTTGCATCTTTTCTGATCATGACAATATGTAACTAGAAATAAATCACAAGAAAAACCCTGGAAAAAAAACATAAACATGAGGAGACTAAACAATATGATACTAAACAACCAATAACTCAATAAAGCAATCAAAGAAGAAAGAGAAAAATACCTGAAGAACATGAAATGAGAACACAACAGTCCAAAATCTCTAAGACACAGTGAAAGCAGTTCTAAGAGAGAAGCATATAGCAATACAGGCCTACCTCAAGAAACAAGAAGCTCAGGGGTGCCTGGGTGGTTTAGTCAGTTAAGTGTCTGTGTTTGGCTCAGGTCATGACTCCAGGATTCTACGATCAAGCCCCACATCAGGCTCTCTCCTCTTATTTTGTCCCTCTCCCCTGCTCATACACTCTCTCTCAAATAAATAAATAAAATCTTTAAAAAAAATCCACAAAGCCCAAACAATGTAAAATTACATCTAAAGGAACTAGAAAAGGAAGAACAAAGTCCAAGATGAGTAGAAGAAAGGAAACAATAAAGATCAGAGCAGAAATAAGTGATAAAAAGACTAAACAGCAATAGAAAAAATAAATGAAATCAAGAGGTGGTTCTTTGAAAGGATAAACAAAATGACAAACCCTTAGACTGACCAAAAGAAAAGAGAAATGACTCAAATAAATAAAATCAGAAATGTGAAAGGAGAAGTAATTGACACCACAGAAATATAAAGGGTACCAAGAGAATACTACAAAAAATTATATGCCAACAAACTGGACAACCTAGAAAAAGTAAGTTCCTATAAACATACAGTTTTCCAAACTGAACCAGCTGAAATAGAAAATATAAAAAGACTGTTAAGTAATGAAATTGAATTGGTAATCCAAAAACTACCAAAAAATAAAAGCCCAGGACTAGATGGAATCACAGGTGAATTCTACCAGACACTTAAAGAGTTAATTCCTCAAAGTATTCCAAAATAGAAGAGTAAAAGGAAAGCTTCCAAATACATTCTAGGATATCAGCATTTACCTGATACCAAAACAAGATAAAGACACCACAAAGAAAAGTACACACCAATATCTGTAATGAACATAGATGTAAAAATCCTCAGCCCAATAATAGCAAACTGCATACAACAATACATTAAAAAGATCATTCACCACAGTCAGGTGGGATTTATTCTGTGGTTGTAAGGATGGTTCGATATTCTCAATCAACTGATGTCATCTATCACATCAACAAAATGAAGAACAAAAATCACATGATCATCTCAATAGATGGAGAAAAAGCATTTGACAAGTTTCAACATCCATTCATGATAAAAACTCTCAACAAAGGGGTTAAAGGGAACATATGTACATAACAAAGGCAATATATGAAAACCCCACAGCTAATATCATATTCAATGGGGAAAAAACTGAGAGCTTTCCCCCTAAGGTCAGGAACAAGACAAGGATGTCTACTCTCAGCACTTTTATTCAACATAATACTGGAAGTCCCAGCTGCAGCAATCCGGAAAAAGAAATAAGAGGTAGCTATGTGGGTAAAGAAGAAGTTAAACTGTCACTATTTGTAGATGGTATGGTACTAGGCATAGAAAATTCTAAAGACCCCACCAAACAACTATTAGAAGTAATAAGTGGATTTAGTAATGTGGCAGGATACAAAATTAATACCCAGAAATTGGTAGTGTTTCTGTACATTAATAACTAAGTAGCTGAAAGAGAAATTTTAAAAACAACATTTATAATTGTACCAAAAAGAATAAAATACCTAGGAGTAAACTTAACCAAGGAGATGAAAGACTATATTCTGAAAACTGTAAAAGAGTGATGAAAGATGGGGCGCCTGGGTGGCTCAGTGGGTTAAAGCCTCTGCCTTTGGCTCGGGTCATGATCCCAGGGGCCTGGGATCGAGCCCCGCGTCGGGCTCTCTGCTCAGCAGGGAGCCTATTTCCCCCACTCTCTCTCTGCCTGCCTCTCCGCCTACTTGTGATCTCTCTCTCTGTCAAATAAATAAATAAAACATTAAAAAAAAAAAAGAGTGATGAAAGAAATTGAAGATGATACAAACAAATAGAAATATATTCCAAGCTCATGGATTGGGAGAATTAATATTGTCAAAATGTTCATATTACTCAAAGAAATCCCTATCAAAATACCAATAACATTTTTTCACAAAACTAGAACAAATAATCCTAAAATTTGTATGGAACCAGAAAAGATTCTGAATGGCCAAAGGAATCCTGAGAAGGAAGAACAAAGCTGGAGGTATCACAATCCCAGATTTCAAGATTTATAGTAATCAAAACAGTAGGTAACTGACACAAAAATAAACACATAGATCAATGGAACAGAATAGAGAACCCAGAAATAAACCCACACTATGAGACCAAACCAGAAGAATTCTAGAAGAGAACACAGGCAGTAATTTCTCTGACACTGGCTGTAGCACTATTTTTCTACAGATGTCTCCTAAAGCAAGGGAGACAAAAGCAAAGTTTAACTACTGGGATTATATCAAAATAAAAAGCCTTTGCACAGGGGCGCCTGGGTGTCTCAGTGGGCTAAAGCCTATGCCTTCGGCTCAGGTCATGATCCCAGGGTCCTGTGATCGAGCCCCGCATCAGGCTCTTTGCGGGAAACCTGCTTCCCCCCATCTCTCTCTGCCTGCCTCTCTGACTACTTGTGATCTCTGTCTGTCAAATAAATAAATAAAATCCTTAAAAAAAAAAAAAAAGAAAAGCTTTTGCACAGTGAAGGAAACCAACAAAAGACAATGTATTGAATGGGAAAAGATATTTGCAAATCATATATCTAATTAGGGGTTAATATCCAAAGTGTATAAGGAAATTATACAACTCAACACCAAACCAAACAACAAAAACCCAGCACCCAAACAATCTGATTAAAAACTGGACAGAGGACCTGAATAGACATTTTTTTAAAGACATACAGATAGCCAGCAGACACATGAAGATGCTCAACCTCACTAATTAACGGGGAAATGCAAATCAAAACCACAATGAGATACCACCTTACACCAGTTAGAATGGCTAAAATTAAAATGACAAGAAATAAGTGCTGGCAACAATGTGGAGGAAAAGGAAACTTTATGCACTGCTGATAGAAAGGTAAATTGGCACAGGCACTGTGGGAAACAGTATGGAGGTTCCTCAAAAAATTAAAAATAGAAATACCGTATCATCTAATAATTCCACTATTGAATACTTACATAAAGAAAACAAAAACACTAATTAGAAAAGATATATACACCCCAGTATGTATTGTGGTATTATTTATAAAAGCCAAGATGTGCAATCAACCTAAGTGTTCATCAATAGACAAATGTATAAGGAAATTGTGGTACACACACACACACACACAATCGAATATTACACAGCGTTAAAAAAATGAGATTGTGCCATTCGAGACAACATAGATGGACCTAGAGTTTGTTTGCTAAGTGAAATAAGCCAGACTGAGAAAGACAAATACCGTATGATTTCACTCAAAAGTGGAATATGAAAAAAATTAATGAACAAAAGGCAGAATCAGACCTACAAATGCAGTAAAAAAACTGATTGTTGCCAGAGGGGAAGGTGGGAAGTGGGGCAAAATGGGTAAAGGGAAGGGAGATACAGGCTTCTAGTTATAGAATGAATAAGTCATGGGAATAAAAGGCACAGCATAAGGAATATATTCAATGATATTATAACAGTGATGTAAGGGGACAGATGGTAGCTACACTTGTAGTGAATATAACAATGTATAAATTTGTCAAATCACTAAGTTTTACACCTGAAACTGATGTAATATTGTGTGTCAACTGTACTCAAAAAAAAAAAAAAAAAGGTAAAGCTGAATGTTTTCATTGTTCACCCAAAAACCATTGTGCCATCTTCTTTGCTGGCTATGGCAGATATTGATAATTATCCTTTATCCATTCTTCCCATTCCCCTTTTGTATAGTCTTAGCATTAGTCTCAGCATCATGTGCTCAGTTAAAAGACTAATCTTCAACCTGCCCTGAAATGAGAGATAAACAAATTTATGTTGATATTATTAGGTGGAGCATTTAGAAAAATCTGTGAAAAGGGACTGACTCAGTTGGAAGTGGCATCATTTTTCCTTCTCCCTTTTCTTCTGGAATATAACATGGACATGAGGACTAAAACTCAGGCAGCCATTCTGAACCATGGGGCGACTTTGGGGATAGAAGTCAGCAGTAAGGATAGTAGAGTAGGAACCCAGAAAGACGCTGAATCTCTAATGAACAGAGTCACTACACAAGTGCTGGAGTGCCTGCCTCTGGCTATCCTTGATATAAAAGAGAATGAAACTTCTTTTTTTAAAAACATGCTTTATATAATGCAGCTGATCCTAATAGTGACACATAGAAAGGCTACATCACTCCTTGATGAGGAAAAAACCTTGTCATCTGAATGTTGTACCTGGATGTGATGGCTTTAAGGGAGGCTTACCTATAGACCAATGCAACATGCTGAGGATGGAGAAGAGGAAAAAGATGCAAGCTTTTAGTTATATTGTTGAGCCACTGAAATAGCCAACCCTGACACTGCCCTACCTATGGACTTCTTATTTGAAATGATACATCTTGGTTATTTTAAGACCATTTTTTAGTTTGGTTTTCTGTTTCTCACAACCAGAGATACTCTAAATGATATAAAACTCACATATAACAGATGTGGCTACATTGAAATGCACTTTTAAATATGATATGGCAATCCTAAAAGTCATAATAGTTGCTATTAATTGAGCACTTTGAATGTGCCAGATGGTATGTTATGTACTTTCCATATATTATCTTATTTAATGTTCATGGTAATTCAATGATCTGGGTATTACTGTAACCCCTATTTTAAGATGATAAACTAAGTCTTAAAAAGCTTAACTGATTTTCCCAAGTTATATAGCTTATAAGTTATAGAAGTAAGGTTTGAACTAGTTTTTAGCTTCTCAGCGTCTACAATAGGCTGATTCCAGAGCAAAAAAAAAAACAAAAAACCACTATTCTGTGACTTTCCCACTATGAAGATATCATAAACAATAATAAAAATAAGTGACATACTAAGAGCATTTGCAGCCTATGTAACAAATGCAAGATTAATGTCAATAACATACAAAGAACAACTACAAATCATAGGAAAAAGCAAATTACTTGATAGAAAAATGGGTAAAGTACTTCACAGAACAATAAGTACAAATGTCCAATTAGGGAAAAAACCTCAACATTATTAGTAATTCAGTAAATGCAAATTAAGTAAATATAATTTAAATGGGGGGTATAATAATAGATGGTGGAGTAGGAAGAAACTAAACTCACTTCCCCCCAGATAAAACTAGATAACACTTGTGTCAGTGGAAATAACCTAGAAAGTGACCCAAGGACTGGCTGAACAAATTCCACAACTGAAAGTAAAGAAGAAGCCACATGAAAGAGTATAGGTAGGGTGAGGACAGAACCTAAACCTTGAAAGTCTGATCACCAGAGAGAGGGAGCCACAGGCACAGAAAGGGGTCAGAAAGAGACTAGCACACCAAGGGATAAGAAATCCCCACAGTATTTGGCTTGAAAAATGGATGGGCCAAATTTTGTGAGTGCTTATGACCAGTAGAACTTAAATCCTGGAAATTTAAAAATCAACAGGCTCAGCTCTGGGAGAGTCTGGAAGGCAATAGGAAGCTGAGACCTTGCTTTTAAAGAGACAGCACAACAAACAGCCCATGGAGTTACAGCTTGGAAGCAGCAGTTTGAAAATTGTCTGGGGCTTATGGGAGCAAGAATTAGTTACTAATCTCAGAGTTCACTGAGGGACTTCTCCAGGAAAAAAGGAGCTGGCAGGTACCATTCCCACCCCACCCCCAATCATAATCACACAGCCACCTGTGGGAAGCAGCACAGTGATGGCACTCACTACCTAATTTGCTTTTACCGCATCTCACCCCTTCCAGCCAGACCTGCCTTAGTCCCACTGCTATAGTTTCCCACCCCCAGAAGACTTGTGCAAACCTTGCAATACTGCATCTCCCAAACTCTTGCAGAGGACAACTGCAACCCCCAACCACACATGCTTTGCAGAGTGGCCCTGGTCAGACCAGTTTCCATAGTGGCTATGCATCCCCTGTCAAGGAGGACGGGTGACCATAGCCTGTGGCACTACAACTCTGCACACTGTGTACAGTTTTTAGGGTACCCTGGCTGGTGAGGTCTCTGTGGTTGCTGTGTCTCCTGTGGAGTAGGACCAACATCACCCACTGAAAAGTCCATGTCCCACCCACTACTTTCAAAAGCAAGAGACATAGCTGACTTTCCTAACACACAGTGACAGACACAGAGTTAGGCAAAATGAGGAGACAGAGGAATAGGTCACAAATGAAAGAACAGGACAAAATCACAGCAAGAGAGCTAAGCAAAATGGATATAATTAACATGCTTATAGAGAATTAAAATAATGGTCATAAAGATACTAACTGGACTTGAGAAAAGAGTGGAGGACATCAGTGAGACCCTTAACAAAGAGATTAAAAAAAAAAACCAGAGATGTAGTACACAATAAATGAAATTAAATACACTATAAGAATAAATAGCTGCCTAGAGGAAGCAGAGGAATGAATTAGTGACCTGAAGGACAGAGTAATGGAAAATAATCAAGCTAAACAGATGAGAGAAAAAAATTACGAAAATAAGAATCAACAGGAAACTCAGTGATCCCAGAAGGAAAAGAGAGAGAAAAAAGGGGAAAGAAAATTTATTTGAAAAAATAATAGCTGAAAACTCCCCTAATCTGGGGAAGGAAATAGATAACCAGCTCTAGGATGCACAGAGAGCACCCCTCCCAAACAAATCAAAACAAGACACACAGTAATCAAAATGGCAAAAAGAGATAAATATTTTTTAAACAGCAAAAGAAAACAGTTACATATAAGAGTAATCCTAAAAGGTTGTGAGAGGATTTTCCAGCAGCAACTTTTTAAGCCAGAAGGGAGTAGCATGATATTTTCAAAGTGATGAAAGAGAAAAATCAGCCAAGAATACTCTATCCAGCAAGGCTATCATTCAGAATAGAAAGAGAGATAAAGAGTTTCTCAGACAAACAAAATAAAGGGAGCTCATGATGACTACACCAGGCCTACAAGAAATATTAAAGGGGACTCTTTGAGTGGAAAGGAAAGACCATAAGTGAGAATATGAAAAGTAGGAATCACAAAAGCAGTAAGAAGTATTTCTGTTAAAAAAAAAAAAAATCAAAGGATTTGGACACCTGGGTCGCTCAGTTGGTTAAGTGTCTTCCTTTGGCTCAGGTCATGATCCCAGGTCCTGGTATCAAGCCCCACATTGGGCTCCCTGCTCAGTGGCACTGTGCTTCTCCCTCTGCCTCTCCTCCTGGCTTGTGCTCTCTCTCTGTCACTCACTCACCCTCTCTCTTTCTAAAGTGAATAAATAAAAATCTTTAAAAATGTTTTAAAAAATCAAAGGATTCACAAAATAAAAGAACATAAAATATGATACCATTTGCCTAAAATGTGGGGGGAAATGGAAGAACAAATGGGCTCAACCTAAGTGACCAACTTAACATAGACTGCCATGTGCAGAAGATGTTATCTACAAACTGAATGGTAACCACAAATCAAAAACCAGTAATAGACATGCGAAGAATAAAGAGTAAGGAATCGAAGTGTGTCACTAAAGAAAACCAGCAAATCATGGAAGAGCAAAAGAACCACAGATAAACTACAAAAAAACCCACAAAATGAGTAACAAAATAGCAATAAATACATACCTGTCAATAATTACTTTGAATGTAAATGAACTAAATACTCCAATCAAAAAACATAAGGTGACAGAGTAGATTAAAAAAAAAAAATAAGACCCATCTATATGCTACCTACAAAAGATTCATTTCAGACCTAAAGACACCTGCAGATTGAAAGTAGGGGTTGGAGAAACAGCTATCACGCAAACAGATGTCAAAAGAAAGCCAGAGTAGCAATACTTACATTGGACAAAACAGACCTTAAAACAAAGACTGTAACAAGAGACAAAGAAGAATACTATATAATAATAATGGGAACAATCCAACAAGAAGATATAACATTGTAAATATTTACGTACCCAACATAGGAGAACCCAAATACATAAAAAAGTTAATGACAAAAGAACCAATTAAGAGTAATACAGTAAGAGTAGGGGACTTTAACATCCCTCTTACATTGATGGAGAGATAGATCATCCCAACAGAAAACTAACAAAGAAACAGTGGTTTTGAATAACACACTAGATTAGATGGATCTAACAGAGCAATCAGAAAACAAAAAGAAATGAAAGGCATGCCAATTGATGCAGAAGTAAAACTTTCTCTCTTGGCAGATGACATGATACTATATATAGAAAACTCTAAAGACTCTACAAAAACCTACTAGAACTGATAAATGAATTTGGTAAGGTCACAGGACACAAAATCAACATCCAGAAATCCATTGCACTTGTATACATTACTAATGAAGTAGCAGAAAGAGAAATTGAGAAAATAATCCCATATATAATTACATTTAAAATAATAAAATACCTGGCAAAGATTGACATGGCAAGAAACAGCAAATGTTGGAAGGGCTGTGGGCTTTCTGGTTCCTTAAAAAGTTAAAAGTAGGGCTACCCTATGATGCAGGAATTGCACGACTGGGTATTTACTCCAAAGATATAGATGTAATGAAAAGAAGGGTGACATGCACCCCAATGTTCATAGCAGCAATGTCCACAGTAGCCAAACTGTGCAAAGAGCCAAGATGCCCTTCAATAGACGAATGGATAAAGAAGATGTATGGACTATTACTCAGCTATCAGAAAAGATGAATACCCAACTTTTGCATCAAAACAAATGGGACTGGAGGAGATTATGCTGAGTGAAATAAGTCAAGCAGAGAAAGTCAATTATCATAAAATTTCACTTATTTGTGGAACTTAAGGAATAGCATGGAGGACATTGGGAGAAGAAGGGAAAAATGGAAGGGGGAGTCAGAGGGGGAGATGAATCATGAGAGACTATGGACTCTGGGAAACAAAGTAAGGGTTTTAGAAGGGTGGGCAAATGGGTTAGCCTGGTCCTGGTGATGGGTATTAAGGAGGGCATGTATTACATGGATCACTGGGTGTTATAAGCAAACAATGAATCATGTAACACTACATCAAAAACTAATGATGTACTGTATGGTGACTAAAATAACATAATAAAAAAAAAACAGAAATAAACCTAAGCAAAGAGGTGAAAGGCCCATTCTCTGAAAACTATAAGACATTGATGAAAGAAATTGAAGATGATACAAAGAAATGGAAAAACATTCCATGCTCATAAATTGGAAGAACAAATATACTCAAAACAATCTGCAGACTTAAGGCAATCCCTTTCAAAATACCAATAGCAATTTTTACCAAGCTAGAACAAACCATCCTGAAATTTATATGGAACCACAAAAGACCCCAAATAGCCAAAACAATCTTGAAAAAGAAAAGCAAAGATGGAGGCTACATAATTTCAGACTTCAAGTTATATTACAGAGCTGTGGCAATCAAAACAGCATGGCACAGGAACAAAAATAGACACATGGATCAACAGAACACAGTAGAAAACCCAGAAAAAAACCTCATGATTACATGGTCAATCTTCAACAGAGGAGGCAAGATCATGCAATGGGAAACACAGTTTCTTCAACAAACGGTGTTGGGAAAACTGGACAGCAACATGCAAAAGACTGAAACTGGACTACTTTCTTCCACCATGCACAAAAATAAACTCAAAATAAATTAAAGACCTAAATGTGAGATCTGTAACCATTAAAGCCCTAGAAAAGCAGTCAATAATGTCTCTGACATTAGCTGTAGCAAAATTTTTCTAGATATGTCTCCTGAGGCATGAGAAATAAAAGCAACAATAAACAACTGGGACATCAAAATAAAAAGCTTCTGCATGGTGAAGGAAATAATCAACAAACTAAAAGGCAACCTACCGAATGGGAGAAGATATTTACAAATAACACATATGAGGAAGGATTAGTATCCAAAATATATGAAGAACATATAATTCAACCTTCAAAAAAATCCAATTAAAAATGGGCAGAAGACATGAATAGGCATCTCTCTAAATACATCCAGATGGGCAACAGACACATGAAAAGATGCCCATCGGTCATCATCAGGAAAATGTAAATCAGGAGTACAATGAGATATCACCTGATGCCTGTCAGAATGGCTAAAATAAAAAAAAAAAAAAACACAAGAAACAACAAGTGTTGGTGAAGATGTGTAGAAAAGGAACCCTTTCGAATTGTTGGCGGGAATGTAAACGGGAGCAGTTGCTGTGGAAAACAGTGTGGGGGTTCTTCAAAAAAGTTAGAAATAGAACTGCTTTATGATCCAGTAATCACACTACTGGGTATTTACCCCCCAAATACAAAAACACTGATTCAAAGGGGTACATGCACCCCTATGTTTATAGCAGGAATATTTATAATAGCCATCTATCCACTGGTAGATGAATGGATAAGGAAGAGGTGATATATATATACAGTGGATTATTATTCAGCCAAAATAAAGAATGAAATCTTGCCATTTGCAACATTATGGATTGAGTTAGTATAATGATAAGTGAAATCAGAGAAAGACAAATACCACATGATTTTGCTCACATGTGGAATTTAAGAAACAAAACAAATAAGCAATGGAAAAAAGAGAGAAAAGAAGAAACAGGATGACAACTATAGAGAACAAACTGATGGTTACTAGAGGGGAAGTGAGTAGGAGGATGGGTGCAATAGGTGATGATTACCAGGTGTTGAATGGAAGTGCTGACTTACTATATTGTACACTTGAAACTAATGTAACACTTATGTTAACTATACTAGAATTAAAAAATTTAACCAACAATAAAAACTACCTCAAGAAACACTACAGGGAGTTATCAGGCTGAATGAGAATGATTCTATATGGAGACACATGACACTAGGAGTGAAGGTCAATAGAAAACAAAATGTATGTAAAAATAAATGAATTTTGAGTGTAAAAAATAAAGTAATAATGGCAGCTTTTTAGTCTTCAGATTATCGACTTAAAAATATTTTAAATATCCAATATGTATGTGGGTATAGACAAATAGCTACTGTGATTTATTATTGGTGAGAATACAAGCTAGGAAAGACTTTTTTTAATGAAAATCTGAAATATAGATGAAAAGTTAAATTTTATAGTATTTACACTTTGTCCCAACTCTTATGCTCCTTGGAGTCTCTCCTATACAAACAAACCCATTCCAGCAGCACAGATTAAGCATTACTTAAAACAGGCAAATTAAGAACAATATCATATTTTATATAATATAAATATATTATATTTTATATAATTCTATAATTGGGAATGGTCAAAGAAGTGATGGCTCATCCATAGTGTAGTAGTCAGAATTCTCCAGAGAGAAAGCCGATATAAATCTCTCTACATATAAATTTATAAATAGATTTATTATAAGGAATTGGTTCACGTGATGAAAGAGGCTGGCAAGTCTCCAGATCTGAAATCAGCAAGCTAGAGACCTAGTAGAGCTGATGGTGAAGTTCCAGTCTGGAAGCTGGCAGTCTTGAAACTCAGAAAAGGCAGAAAACCAAAGCAAACCAAACCAAATCAAAGAAAAACAATGTCCCACCTTGAAGGCAGTCAGGTAGAGAAAATTATCTCTCACTCTCCCATTTTGTTCTATTCAGTCCTCCAACTGACTGGATAGGGTCCATCTACATTGGGGAGGGCAATCTGCTTTACTCAGGCTACTGATTCCGATGTTAATCTTACCCAGAAATACCCTCACAGACATACTCAGACTAATTGACCAAATATCTGGACACCTCATGGCCCAATGTGACCATATAAAATTAACTATCACACATAGTTTGAAATATTATATGGTCTTTAAAAAGAATGAAGTAGAGCTGTGTATTTTAACTTGAAAAGATCTGTAAGTTATATTGTTAAATGAAAAAAACCCAGTAATACAGTATTATTCCTGTATGTGTATACATATGTTTATTTTACATATTTGATATATGTATACATTTAAATACAAGAAAAATGTCTAGAATCTTACTACTTCAGATTTTTTAGGTTTCATGCAATAGATACACTTCTCTCTAACCCAGAGATTTTGAATTCTGGTAATAGGATCCAGGGCTCAAAAAATATCGGTGAGGCTTTCCCCATTTTCATCTCTCAGGTCTTTCTTCTCTGTTTGGGATTCCTCCAGGTTTGGGGAAGATAGCCACCAACAGTTCTAGGTTTATACATGAGAAAATGCTTCTTGGTACTTCAAAGCCACACACCCATACAGTCCTAAATGCATTCTGCTATCCTACCTACTAATACTAATTTACTTCCAATTAAGGATGAAAAAGCTCCCTAAGTAGCTCTCTGATAAGTAACTTACAAGCCAAGTGAACATGATGATAGAGGAGGCAGAGTATCACTGACAGGGCAACACAGCAGCATACCAGATTCCAGGCAACAATGCTCACAAGGTAAGCTCAAGGACAGGTCATAGCTAAGGAGCTCCCTCAGCAAGTCAGCTGGTGTGGAGGAAGGACATCTGTATGGCTTCCTGCTCCAGGATATTCATAAACTGTGGGCTAAGAGTGAGGGGTGGGCCTAGCCTAAAAGGTCATTGTAAACCTTTACAACTAAATAACAAATGGAAGAATGCACAGCAAGGCACAGTATCTTGGGCTGCTCCAAACACACCAGCAAAACGGTTTTCCTGACCAAATAACTTCTGAGTTGTACTAAATTCTCTGCTGTATTAGGAATGTACATGCTGGGTGTTTGCTCATCATTTTTCATTTTCATTTTTCTTTGGCAACTACCTACATTCAAAAGATTAGGCATGAAACTGTTCTCTGATAAGAGTTGAGGTTACCAAAGAAACTCCTCTCTATACCAAAATATAACTTTAAAATCACATTGAACAGAACCTAGCTGAGCTTTTAAGTAGAGATATAAAATATCCTCATATTCCACAAATGTAGAGCATCTGGTGGTACAGATTGCTGCTAAAGTCCTCCTTCCTGGCTCCAAAACACTGGCTCTTTCTTTATCTTGCAGATGACTTTCTAGCCACTGCTATTCTTTCTTCTCTAACAGATCAAAAATTTTAACAAGTGGAAATAATTTAACAAATAGAAATTTCAGGGAACACCTCCAATGTTCTAGGAATTGTGTTTTACATACCTTATTGCAAGTACGCTACCCAATATCCCAGCAATGTAAGGAAACCCCGTTTTATAGATGAGAAGGCTGAGGAATTTTCTCAAGATTACATATCTAGACTGTGTTGGGGCCTAGACTCAAACTAGATCTCCTGTTCTTCACTTAGTTCATATATCATGGATCTCTTTCTTGTCTCTCTCTTTTTTTTTGACCCCTTGACCTCTTCCCTTTTATCAGTTACTCATTTTGTATCCATTCAATGCTTATTTGCCAAAGATCTATTACACGCCAAGCACTAAGGATAAAGTGGGGAGTACCACAGATTAGATTTACCAGGATAGTCAAAGGACAAGTTTCCCATCTTTCCTCACAATCAATCACAGTCCTAAAACTATTTGGATGGGCTAACACAAGACAGCATTAACCAACATGTTCCAATAAATACTAGTGCCGAAGAGTCCTGCAATCAAGTAAGTTTGAGGAAAACTGCTCTCTGTGACTCTCTTGGAGATTCCCATTATACAGTGGCATTAACACTACTTGGAAAGGACTCAGGAGACCTGAAAATCATGGCTTGGAACTATGTCTTGTGTTAGAGCTGGAGCCTGGTCCTGTGTGAGTAAAGCAGCTCTGGACCTTGGCCCATATATAGTGCTCCTTCTACTGGCTGTGGGCAGGTGGGCAGTGGCTACTGCTGCTGCTGGAAATCTCTAGCTGGAAACCTCTAGTGGATGGGTGGGTCTGTCAGAGTTTCATTTGTGATGGGTGTGCCATTTTTGTGGCCAATTACTCGCTAAGAGTTTGTTCATTGTTTGGTCTGACAGTGTTTTCTTAATTTTGAGAAGTATTTGTTACATTTATTTGGTTATGGGTCTACAGAGATTTTCCTTTTGTTTTTGAATATAACTATTTCTTTTTAAAGCCTCAGATACACAGAACTGGATTAACCATAGTCCTTGGTCCATGACGCACTTCCTTCCCTGGCCCACGTGTGTGTGAGTGCATGTATATATACGTATTTCCAACCTCCCTCTCTCCTTTCAATTTCTCCTTCCTTTCTTTCCTTCTTTTTTCTTCCCTCCCTCCTTCCATTCCTTCTAACCCACAACCCCCAAAAGCTAAACATTTGATGGTAAACTATACCTATCAACAGTCTCCCTCACCAGCTTATCCCCTTGCTTCCATTCACCTGAGGTAAATATATTCCTTAATCCTGTCATCATTCCCTTGTTTTTTTTTTTTACATATAATTTTAATGCATCTATAAATACGCAGTATTTTTAAATTATTTTTAACTTTGTAAAAAGAGTATTGCTCATGTGCACATCCTTTTGGGACCTACTTTTTCACTTTCTATTGTATTGGTGAGGTCCACCTTGATCATTTTGGGCCACTGTAGCTCATTTGTTTGGACTGGTGTATAATATTACATTCTGTATATATATATTATTATTTATTCATCCACTCTCCTCACAGATGGCATATGAGTTACTTCAGGTTTTTACTCTGGGAACAGTGTTGCTGTGAAATTCTTCTGTTGTACCTCTATAAAAACTTCTCCTATACTGTGCTTAGGAACAGAATCACTGAGTCATGGGATCTATGAATGCTTAACTTTAGGAGGAAATGCCAAAGTGCTTCCTAAAGTGATTGCATCAAATTATACCTATACAAGCAATATGTAAAGAGATACATAGATCCATATTCTCTCTTAAATTTGGTAATGTCAAGCTTAATTTTTTGCCAGTTAGGTGAATAAACCTTTTAGCTTAAAACCCTCCTACACTGTTGGTGGGAATGCAAGCTGGTGCAACCACTCTGGAAAATTTTATTTTTTATAAACATGTAATATATTTTTATCCCCAGGGGTACCACTCTGGAAAACAGCATGGAGGTTCCTCAAAATGTTGAAAATAGAGCTACCCTATGACCCAGCAATAGCACTACTGGGTATTTACCCTAAAGATACAAACGTAGGGATCCAAAGGGGCACGTGCACCCAAATGTTTATAGCAGCAATGTCTACAATAGCCAAACTATGGAAAGAACCTAGATGTCCATCAACAGACGAATGGATAAAGAAGATGTGGTATATATACACAATGGAATACTATACAGCCATCAAAAGAAATGAAATCTTGCCATTTGCGACGATGTGGATGGAACTAGAGGGTATCATGCTTAGCGAAATAAGTCAATCGGAGAAAGACAACTATCATATGATCTCCCTGATATGAGGGAGAGGAGATGCAACATGGGGGGTTAAGGGGGTAGGAGAAGAGTAAATGAAACAAGATGGGATTGGGAGGGAGACAAACCATAAGTGACTCTTAATCTCACAAAACAAACTGAGGGTTGATGGGGGGAAGGGGGTTGGGAGAGGGGGGGTGGGGTTATGGACATTGGGGAGGGTATGTGCTATGGTGAGTGCTGTGAAGTGTGTAAACCTGGTGATTCACAGACCTGTACCCCTGGGGATAAAAATATATGTTTATAAAAAATAAAAAAAAATTTATATCATTCTAGTATTAGAATGGAGAATGAATTTTCTGCCTGTGCTAGTTCTTCCACCTTGCCCTAGAAGTTACTCTGAGTCGAAACAGTTAGATTGAAAAGGGTAACATTAGAGGATGGACATACAGTAGAAGGAAGCAAAGAGTAATACAGAAAGACACCGTCTTTTTTTTTTTTTTCTTTTTAAACCATCCTCAAAAGCCACACCCATACCCTTCCATGAATTCATCAGTCGGTAACTGTCCCTTCTTCCTTCTCCTGGAATCACCCTTAGCATCTTCAGTGGATAATCTTGGGCTTGTCTTTCTCAGGTTCCAAAAGCTCTACTGACTTTCAATCTCAGTTAACCTTGTCACCATTTAGCATGATGTATTAGCTTGGGCTGTTAAAATACCACAGACTGTGTAGCGTAAATAACAGAATTTTCTATCTCTCAATTCTGCAGGCTGGGAAATTCAAGATCAAGGTACTACCAAATTCAGTTTCTGCTGAGGAACTTCTTCCTGGCTTACAGATGGCCACCTTCTCCCTATGTCCTCATAATATTTGCTTTTCTTATAAATGTAATGCATACTATAAAAAATTAAACAAAAATAATTAAACACCTATAATTTCATCATCCAAAGTTTAGATACTTTAAACACTTTGATGTATATTATCCCCACCTGTCATATATATATACACACACACTGTGTATATATGTGTATGTGTGTGTATATATATACACACATGTACATGTTATCTATATACTATAGACACTCTTTGATGGTACTTTTTAAAACTAAAATATGTTCCCAAAGAATATGTCTATATTCTTTCTGTAGGATTACACAGTTTACTTGATCATTACCCTGCTGTTCTATTTTTTAATTATAAAACACACCACACTGAATATCTCTGTAGCAAAACCTTTGCGCACATACACAATTATTTTCTTGTAATAAATTCCTAGCAGTAGAGTTATATCTATATCAGAGAGTAGGGTTTTTTTTAAAACTTTTGATACATATTTCCAAAAAGCTCTCCAGAAAGTTGTATTAACTCTCCTGCCAGTAGTACACAAGAATGGCTGGTTTTTGTCAACAGTACCCTCTGGTTATTAGAAAATATCTTTGCCAAATTGGTACATGAAAATGGATAGCTGGTTGTTTCTACTAGCATATATTTTCCTCCTCTCTTTCCTTCTCTCCATCATCTCCTTCTTCCATTCATTTCCTCCCCTTTTTTCTTCCTTCTATCCTTTTTTCCCTCCTATACTTCCTTTCTTCCCTTCCCTTTTCTTCCCTCACTTCCTCCCTTCTTTCCTTTCTTCCAAAGTTGAAAATTTTTATCTGTGCAACCAGGTTATTGAGCAAATAGCTCTAATAGGGTAAAGTAAAAGCAAATTTATTCATTTCTCTACTGTCCGTTCAAACCATTGCAGACACTTTCTTCCAGGAACTTTGGAAGGCTCTTCTAGCAGGTTCTATAACTTTTCAAATAGCCCTTCTGTTACTTCCTGTTCCAAGAATAGTTTTGTAGAATTAAAATATCCAATCCAGTGTCATATATAACTCTATACTCCTTTCTACACTAAAACTTCATCTCCTCCATTTTAGAATTGCTCTAGGCTGAGAAGCCTTCATTTAGGGGAAGGGAGTAGTTGGTTTGCCAACTTGTACAAAATAGTGAATTAATTAAGAGTAAGGTTTTTAGCAAAAAGTACAGTTTTTAAAAAACTTTTTGAATAAGTGAAAAAGTAGTTTTCTCTAAACTTGGTTTCCCCAAAACTCCAGCAGAGTCAGACATAACCTGAGTACTGGTCTCCTTAGAGATGCCCTGCTGGGCTCCTTTCATAACGGACAGTTTCTCTTCGTGGTTTGGCTTTTTATGCACCCCAGCTCCCTCTGCATCCAGAACCTCTTTCTGCTGAGGTTGTCCAGCTTCTGGCAAGATGTCCACTTGGATGGATCTTATACAAAAATCCTCTCACTTCTCTTGGATTTATTTAACACATAGACATACCTATCATTACTGGAAGGAACTAGCTCCTGATATAAGTCTTTTCACTCTGTGAGCTCTGAACACAACTCTCCAAGTTTGGTCTTCTCAGACAACAAAAATCCAGTCCTTGTGTTATTGCAGACTTAATGGGACCACATGTCATGCTCTTAAAGAATCCTGAAAATGTCTTGAGGGGGGGAGAATGACCAGAAGATAGGAGGTGGAGGGGTGGGAATGGGAGAGGAACCACAGTACACTGACAACCCTTTTCAACTGGACTTCTCAGCTTCTACTTTTTTGTAGCTTGGAGGTGGGTGATCATATGAGCTGGCAGAATATATTTTACAGTCACTCAGCATATCTAGCATTGTGCTGGAATCTGATAATCCTTGGCATCTGCTTTTTCACTCATTTCACTTCAACATTCTGTTACATGTCTATCTTTTTGGCCATTTGGATGTTTCTCTTGTGGATTGCCTATTTTTTATCCTTAGCCCAAATTTCTGGAGACTTTCTAGTTTGTTTGAGCTCATTGTACAAAAGATATTGTCTATATGGTGCAAATAGACACTATACTATTATAAAAGTTGTAGATAAAATAAAAATTGTGCCAATTATTTAGCCATTTCAGATTATTGGTTTTGTATGCCAAATTTAAAGAAGGTGCTATTCAGATCAAGATTTAAAGAAATAGGTGTAACAATTTTTTTTCATTGTCAACTGATAGTATCATTATTTACTCATGTAGATTTTCTTGTTCTGCTTTAAAAAGTATCTCTTTCTTCCTCTCATGTACATATTAGGTATCAAAAACTTGTCCAAAGTCGTCTTAGGTTGACAACTTTCTTCCCTGTCAGCATTAATGTGCTGACAATAATTAGAGTCCATGTGCTGGCCTCTAATTGCTGTTATAAAGGAGCTTTATCTTTAGCCTTCTTAAACTAATCTGAGGGATTTATATTTCCTGTACCTGCTTTGCACATGAGGGAACTACTTTCTCTGCAAGAAGCTTTTCTATGCTCCAAGTGGTCCCTCTCAATCAGAAAAAGAGATTTAAAAAAATTGGGAATATTTATGCATGTATGCCTAGCAGCAGTAAGAACTTTTATTCTTCTCAATCAGGAGATGACTTTTACTTTACCTATACATCTGTTCCCAAGCTGGAAATGTTCTTTAATTACTTAAGTCTATATACAACAAACTCTATATGAGATATTCAACAGTTATATTAAAAGGCAGAAAGAACTATTCAAGAGCTCTCCTTGCAGAATGCAGACCTCTTCTAGCTATTCATTGTGCATTCCTGGGACGAATGAAGAAGAAAAGAGAAGGCATGTGCATAAGTCCTGGCCTTAATTTTGGAGACTAGCCTAGTTTCCCTGTTTCCTCATTTTAGCCTTATATCCATGATCTGGAGTTTTTCTAGAACTGCATTTCAGTTTGGATTTTTTTCTAAACACTCATATTTATTCCCAGTGCCACCTAGCGTGGAGCTAAGCCTGTGGCAGGTCCTTACTGACTGACTAAACGGTAAAGATTGATATTTGCCTGACTCTAGACATCAGGAGAGTAAAAGTGTACTGGCAAGTTAGCAGGAAAATGGATGACAAGAATCCTGAAAGATCCAGGTGAGGAAAAACTGAGGCCAAACCACTGAGAGAAGACTCTGAAGACTTCATTCACATTTTCCTCTCCAGTTTTATTTAACCAGGAGTAAGCTATTAAATTCTGCATGCTTTACCTAATATTTCTGTAAATCAACTCAGTGGAGGCAGTTTGGAATAGTAATTAAGAGTAAGAGCACTGAAATCAGGCAGATTGGTATCCCAGCTCTGGCTCCATGAAGTCCTGGTTTTATACCTTGGGCAAATAAACTCTAAGTCAGTTTCTTTATTTGTAAATTGGCTATAATAACTATACCTAGCTCAGAGCATTGTTGCAAGAACTAAATGAATGCTTAGTAGAATTTCCAGTCAGAGTAATTTAAATCACAGAAACAAATACATATCCTACACTACTAGATGTGTGCAATCAAATTCATACAACCAGGAAATTCCCTAAGAAAAGAAATTGCCAACCAGCCCCAGAAGAATACAGGTGGACCTGAGGAAATCTGGGGTTTCCTTTTAGAATGGTCTCTTACTCCAGTGATAACTCACTGAAAGAATGCTAATATCCAGCATTTACACTCTGTAAGCACATGATACTTTATCTTCACAATGACCTGGCTCCTGAATTAACAGTTTAATCCTGTCCATTTAGTTTCACTGTAAAGAGAATTATATTGTATTTTAAAATAGCTTTTCTAAATTGGTAACCCAAATAAAGTATTTTGGGTAATCCTCTATAAATCTAAATGCATTCATTAAATGGAACAACCCATTCCATGATCAGGTGAAGACTTATATAGACCAACCATCTTGAAATCTTGCTATGACAAGGAAAAGGTAACTCATTGTTATTGACAAACTGAGTAATTTTCAAAACCAATGACTCATACTTTCTATTAACTAGAAAATAGTTCCACTTGATTGGATTTGACAGACATTTATAGACCACTCACCATGAACCATCCCAGTTCTCAAGTATCTCACAATGTCATGGGCGAAACAGGCAGGTCATTTAGAATTTCCATACAATGTTATCATGCTATGAAGGAGATAATTAAATATTAGAAATGTCTTGATTTTTATAATTTGTGTAAAAAAGATAATCTGGCAAGTCCTCAATTTTTAAAATGCTTTTGAAGAAAACCTTATTGTTTAACTTCTTTATAGTTTGTGATTATTTCAAGGTCACTAGATTAGATAAATGATAGGCAGGTAACCCGCAACCGAGACACCGTATGTGTTCACCACTGTGACTCCCATAAACTCCCCTGCAGGAAAGTTCTGGGAGGACTTTGGAGATGAAATTCTGGCATCTGTCTCCCAGAATCAAGTTGGTGTTGGGGCGCCTGAGCAAGCCAGTATTGTGTGAAGAAGGAGTTGCCATGGCACTACACCCAGGCTGTGCTGGAGCCTCTACCTCTGGGGGATGACCAGTGTACTCCCTGCCCTCTACCTCCTCTGTGAGAGTACCCACCACATCAAGGTGTTGTTGCTTATCTCTGCTCTGCCTCCCCTGCCAGACTGTGGCATTCCAGAGGCCGTGACCTTGTCTTATTTATCTACAGATCCCCAGCGCCTGGTATAGAACCTGGTGGATGGTGAATACTCAATAAATGTTTGTTGAAAGAAGAATGAACAAATGTTAGGCAAAGTATATAATCCAGGGACTGCAATCAACTCCAAGCTAATTCCTAGTCAATTCTTAGCAGTGGCTTATGGCCATATTAAGCCTTGCATTAAGATGATTTATGATGCCTGGTTTAACACAACGACAATAACATATTCAATGAAGTAATAAATGAATTATGTTTTAGGCATGGTCAATTGTCAAACTAGGAACTAATTTAATTTAGAGTTTCTGTTTTAATCATTAATAACATCACATGGAAATATTTGAGGAGCTCAGTTTCATGCCATAGTATCTAAACACTTAACATTCAAACAGCTTTTATTTACTAAAGGCTTTTAATTGGGAAACAGCCTCTTTTTCAGTGAAACATTTAGCTTTAGTAATTGTGGTTTATGAATTTACTCCTTGTTTTTAATTGCTCTAGACATTTGCACAACATCTGGTTTTATAGCCATTTAAATAAAGAGGCTTTGCCATAATAAAATGTGTATATTTGTTTTGAGTGGGTAACATCATTTTTTATGGGAGTCTATCTTGTACAATGCAATTAAAACCTTCTATAGGGACTGGCTTTAAAAATGTATAGAAAGTTATAATCCCAGAAGACATTCACTGCAGAAAGATGTGAGTAGATAGAAGTATATGAATTGAAAGAAATAAAAATTATTTTCTCCTTGGAACCCTGATGGTATTTCTATTATATCATTTGCAAACTGTCAGGTTAAAAAAAAAAGGTAATTTATGGAGTGGAATCCCCAAACTACATCTTTCACTTTCCTCATTTCACCTTCTCTCTTACCCTTAACCTGGTCCATTCTCATCTGTATACCACATGAGGATACTGTAGTCACAGACATACTTGAGGATTAGCTATTAGAAAAGTGGGAAATTGTATTATTGGCATTTCTGGTAACTTAGGTGAGGATGGACTGGTAAACTTAAAAAATAATTGTGAGTGGTATATATTAGATGATTTTTAGGTATTGAAATATATATTAGTATGTACATATATACATACATAATTGTTTACTTCCACGGACACAATGAAAATCATTACCAGAAATCCTCCATTATACCACCATTTTGGGAGCTTACCAACTCCTTGTGGTATTTATAATTCCTTCTACAGCTTCCTATGATCTTACCTAAGATGTCAGCTGTAAACTCACATGGTCAGATTCCGATGAAACACAAAATTCTTCTTTCAATTCCCATAAAACACACAGCTTAGTCAGTAAGACTTAATATTTAGCTATTTGAACAAAATTCCTAGAACTGACCAAAGTGCTGGTATTTCACTTGAGAGAAGTGGTGAGTTAGAAAAAAGAGCGCTGAGACACAGATGGAAAAGAGAGTAACCCTCCAAACCAAAGAATACATTTTAGAGATGTTGCTTAGTTTCTATTTGCATTCCCCTTATCCCTCCTTAAAATACCAGGAAGGGTTCCAGGGATTATTTGTAAAACAGTTTGAAAGTATCCTGAGGGTTCTGATGAGTGATCTCAAGAATCTTTTCCCCAGAACAACCTCCATGCATATGAGAAAAGGTGGTGATTGGTACTATTAAATGAGAAAAGAGGAGAACAAGTTTGGCCAGACTCTGCTTTTTTGTTTGTTTGTTTTTTTAATGGTTTCCTTAATCCCCTAAAACCCAAAAAGTGTTTTAATTGTAGCCTCTCCAAAGTCCATTTATTGTTTCCTTTAGCTCGTGCTGCCTTCAGCCTTCTTCCTGAAATTTATGCTATTGTCAGAAATCCTAGATTAAAAATCTACAAGTGTGGCTAGATACACTTAACTCTCTTTCTCTCTAGGTGTTCAACAGCCTTATCAAGGGTCCATCTCTTTATTTGGTGATCTGTGTCTATGTAGATGTGTGGAAGTCACACACACACACACACACACACACACACACACACACACACACGCACGCACAGCAGGCACTGATTTCGGTGCCACTTTGCATCATCACCCCTATTAGGATTATCAGAGTATTGGAATTGTGGGTAAAAGAAGATCTATTTCTTTTCCAAAGGGTGAGAAAAATGGGAGGGTGTCAGGGAGAGGGAAAAGAGAGAAAATAAAGTGTGTGTGTGTTTTGGGGAGGGGGAGGGAGGAAAAGAGGGGGAATATGAGTGAGTGCGGAGGGAGGAGGGGAAATGAAAGGATATTATATATTTTTTTGTATCTGTCATTTCCCTGCTATCTCCCATATGACTTCTTAATCCATCAGAATGCTGGGAAGATAATGTTTTGGGCGAAATAACATGAGAGAGAGGATAGACTCCCAAGGACCAATATCTTTATTGCTCGGAGGATAAACGGATTATGTCAGCCATTTTCTGTTGCTGACAGCTTTTCTTATTAACCGATTTTATTTTTTAATCTTCCAGGGAAGAAATATGGTTTTATGTCACAATAAAACGCCGGTCACATCTAATTCTGCCCTCAAACAAACAGATTTCTGAAAGCCTTGCAGAGAAATTTGAAATAACTTTAAAGAGGGGGTTTTTGGATAAAGTCTTTATCCAGGGGCTTGTTCAACTGCAGTGTAAAAGGTTTAGAGAGAGAGAAGAGGAGAGGGAGAGAGGAATAGAGGGAGGGAGAAGGGAAGAGGGAGAGAGGAAAAGAAGGAGAAAGGAAGACCTACACAGCTGTTTTGCTTGGTGATCTCTCTTCAGACACAATTGAGCACAGTCAGGAAAATGCAGTCTGGATGAAAGGGGCTTGGGAAGGTGAACAGAGGGACAGCAGGGCTCCTTGGGGCTCTGGGTGTGGGAAGCTGCTGATGTACACCCCTCTGAAACAGACACTTGTTTCCCAGTTTTTCTGGAGCCATTAGTAGTTGATGGCATGTCTTTCAAGAATTATAAGCGAATCAATGTGAGTTCTGTTAGGCGTTTGGAGCTCAGAGGCAATTCTAGTCTTTTTTCCATGATTCCTTTGCCAGGAGATTTCAACCTGTTTGAGGATTTAGGTCTTGTGTTCCCCCCCAAGAAAATCTTCTGTCAAACACCCTAGACAGCTCTGGCCTTTGCTTACTTTTGTAGGCCCACAGCAAGCACATAACCATCACTAATATAAAAAACCGCTCGTTTCTTCTCTTCTGTGTGGCACAAAGCAATTTAGCCAGACAGGCCCCCTGCCCACCAGGGGCTTAGCTCAGAAAACATCCTTAATTTGTGCCTCTAGCTTTGTTCAGAGCCCCACTCACTGCAGATCTGGTACCTTGATTGATAATGATGGCCAAGTCTTACATCGTGCCCTGCTGGCAACTTTTGGTGATTTAGAGCACTTTAAGAATCTGTTAAAAATAAATTGCTTGGATTTTCTAAGTTGTTGTTTTGTATAAGACAAACTCGCTTTTCAAAAAAGCATTCTAAAAGTTTGGGAACTTAAAATTTGTCCTGAGGCAAGTCAGCCAAGCTAAGCACCTCCAGCCAGCTGTGAGAGAAGGGGAGATTCTGAGGAATGGATTGACCCAAACTTCTCTATACCTAGGGGCAAAGAGTGGATTTTCCTGCCTCATTTCTTTACCTGAAGAGACAGAGAACTGGTAGAAATGGAGAGAGAAAGGTCACTTGAGGTCTTTGCATTCTGTAGTGCAAGGACTGTGCCAGGACTGAAGCAGAGGCATGAGTGGTCTCCAGGCATGAGTCGCTTTGATCTGAAACAAGCCCCACCTGCCAGAAAGTGCTGTTGATTTTAAGCTGTGATTTTCAAAGATATTTGCAAATGCACTGGTCTTAAGTGAACAGTTTTATTGACTTTAACATGTATTACATCTGTGGGACCAGCACTCCAGTTAACACTTAGCAAATCTCTATCAGCCCTGATCAAAATGAAGGGCGCCCTGTCGCTGGGCACCACACCATCTGTGGCGATGTTTGTGGTGGGCCAGCAGGCAGCCCTTGGTGAAGAGATGCTGGTACACTGGTAGTGAGCACATTACTGGCATGGTCATTGTAATGCTCCTGGTTTTCAGTTTTCCAAGCACTTTCACATATGTTATTTTAGCATATCCTTCCAGACAATGAAGAGATTGATGTCATCAATGACAGTGACAATAATCACAAATACCCATAAATGTTCATTGGTGTCAAGCACACATGTCACTGCATTTAATCCTTTCAGCAACACTTTGAAGTATTCTATTTATGTATTTTTATGTTGGTACTATTTTATAGTTGAAGAAGGTGAAGCAAAGAGAACTTGTCCCACTATCAGACAAGTCAGTATTAGAGCTCAAGAATCTGCCTCCAGAAACTGTGCTTTTAATGCAATATATGAGATGTGAAAAGAGCAGATGACGTATTAACAAGGGTCCCACAGCCAATTCACTGGTGGATCTGGATCTCACACTAGGCTTTGTAAGCCTGCCTCAACCTATCCCTCCATCCTCATTCTCTGCCCCACCCTGTATACTTCCCACGCTAGCCTCTCTGCACAGAGCTAACTGCTGGTCTCTGAGTTCACTGTCACCTTTCAGGCTTCTTTACCTTTGAACATGGTCTTTCATCATCTCCTATCACACGCATTCTTCAAGGCTCCACTCCACTACTGCTCAGTGAATCCCCTGCAACCTCTGTGTGCAGTTTTCTCCCTTCTAGGTATCCCTTTACTACCCTAGTCCATCCACTGGCCATGCCCTTGTATTTCCTAGTAGGCCATGAGCCCCTCACCAGTAAAGACTGTTTTTGCTTCTATTTTTGGTGCCTCATACTCTGCTTAACAAACTGCCTAGTTAAGTGGTTTTCATTAAATTGTTTTAATTAAAATATATCTTCACTTTTAAAAGGGAAAAGTGGCTTGTGTCTATCTCCAGCCTCTGATTTATGTCTCATCTCTTGAAATTCATGGCTGTGAGATACATGCACCAGATGGGGGTGGTGTGCCTACTTTAGGATTTCCTGTTCTGAGAGATAAGTGGTATCTTTTCAAATATTTTTAGATTTTTTGAAAAACTTGTTTAAATTCCAGATGAAAAGTTACAAAAAAAATCCCAATGCAAGATTATTTTTATTTATAATTCTATAATGAAAAGAATATGCTCACATCTGCCTGGCATCATTAAGGACCCAACCTTCTGCCAATGAGCCTTACCCAGACTTTGTAAAGGTTAGAAACCTTTTTAAAATGCTCCATGCTATTATCCTGCTTTTCTTCACTTTCATGTGAAAACCTCTGTGGCACTTTTACAGTGTGCTTTAACTCAGGATTTCATAACTGATATCCTACATACACTGTTCTTAAAGGACCTTAATGGGAGAGAGTGAGAAAGTGGGGGGGATAGGAATGCAACCAAGGTCAAACAAGCATGAAAATACTATTTAAATAGGTTTCTTCTTTTTTTTTTTTTAAAGATTTTATTTATTTATTTGACAGATAGAGATCACAAGTAGGCAGAGAGGCAGGCAGAGAGAGAGAGGAGGAAGCAGGCTCCCTGCTGAGCAGAGAGCCCAATGTGGGGCTCGATCCCAGGACCTTGGGACCATGACCTGAGCCGAAGGCAGAGGCTTTAACCCACTGAGCCACCCAGGTGCCCCAATTTAAATAGGTTTCTTAAAAGCAGTACTTTACAGGGCCTCCAATATGCATTGTTTCCCATATTTATTCATTTGTTAAAGCAGAGAGCCCATTTTGGGGAAGCTCCAATGGACATCTCTTATAACACTGTGCCTGTTCTTAGTTTGGTCAGCATTCTTCAACTCTTAAGCATAAACATCCTGGACTCATTTTCTACCTCAAAGCACATTCTTAATTGTTGCTTTCATATATAGAACACCACTGACCACAACTTACATTGGGTTATGCAGTCTCTGGGGACTGGAGAGTTTCAGACTTGATTACAATGGCCAATATAAACTGTGTGACTCTCCTCAACACCAAGTGATTGGCGGTGCTGGTGGCTGGGTCCTCATACTGAACCCTGAAGGGAATCTGCTGTAGAGTCCACTCTCAGAATGACTTGGCTGTTGACAGTGTCTGTGATGCCATGGTGTGGGGTCATGCAGAAGCCAAAAGTCCTGGTCTACAGTAGCCAGGTAAGTTTGGTGTGAGTCTTTGATACATTTGCCACTGGGAGAATTATGTGGGCTTTTTCCAAAGACTGAGATGCCGATGGTTATCATTAGGTTTTCTTGCTGGTGCACCTCCAACTCAACAGTCCATCAAATGCATTGTTGATTTAAAGCTTTAGTTTTCTCTTTGTTCAAAATGGGAAATATCAGGATAACTACTATTTCACAGGGCCGTTGAGATGACTGAGATAATGTCTTGAAAGCACCATGCGGAAGGCTAGGCATATAAAACATCTCTCTCTACATTTATTAAAAGCCACAAAGTTTGTGCACTGCATTATTTAAGCCACGCTGCCTTTTGCCACTTTGCTGTTACTGGCAGATAGTAAGCATTTAGTAAATATTTTTTTGAATGAAGGAGTACTAGTTTACATGTCCTCCATCTTCATGGGCCAGTTTGTCTCTATACTTATGATAACAGGATTTCTGTTTCTTATTTATCTCCTGGGATCTTAATGCACCACTCTATTATTTTCCTAGACTATCATTAACTAAGTATCATAAATTGGATAGCTAAAAACAACAGAAATTTATTCTCACATACTTTTGGAGACTAAAAATCCAAAATCAAGGTGTAAGCAGGGCCGTGCTCCCTCTGAAACCTGTAGGGGAGAATCATTCCTTGCCTCTCCCTAGTTTCTGGTGATGGCTCTTGATCCTTAGCTCTGTTTGGCTGACAGCTGCATCTCTCTAGTCTCTGCTTCTGTTGTCACATGGCTGGTGTCCTCTTCTTTTAAAAACTGCAGTCATATTGGATTAAAGCCCACCGTAATGACCTCATCTAACTTGATTACATCTGCAAAGACCTTATTTCCAAATAAGACCACATTCACAGGTGCTGGGTGTTAGTACTTAAACATAGCTTATTGGTGGATGCAAATCAACCCATAACAACCACAATCTCTATACTTTTCAGTTAAAATGACAGATGTCCCTAAGGTTTAAGCCACTGTTATTTAGGTCTTCTGTTTCGAGCAGCAAATGTATCTGAAGCAATATAACCTGGGAAAGATTGGAGTCACAAGAGCCCTCTTGGGACTAGGTCCAAACTACTGCAGGGATTAGAATTAACCAGGCCTGAGACATATGCCCGCCCTGTCACTGGGACAGGAGGCAGAGGGATGTTGGAGGCAAAGTACTGAGATTGACATCACCGGAACCACATCTGAAGAAAGGAAAGGAAGGACAGTTCTCCAAAGGGAAGATGGGGCAAGAGAGTAGAACTACTTGAAGGAAGGGGAAAGGATGCTTAGCAGATCAAAACAATACATACCTACTCTGCAAATCGTCTAACTCTGGTACTGCCTCTTAATGAATATTATTCAGCCCCCAAAATTTTATGTTTATGCACATCTCTGTACTAACATGTAGAACTGTTTATAATAATGTTAATAAAAAAGCGTATACTAGATTGTTTTCCAAATTTTTAAAATGAAGATGCTACTTGAATAAGGAAAATTTTAGAACATGAGATAAAAGTAGATGAGTCAATCTTGTGCTAGCTATTGCAAGAATTTGTATGTGGCATAACACTGATGATTTATTTAGAACAAAGAATTGATAGCAGAGTTTATGCAAAGCTAAACTTGCAAGTGAGACAGTTGGTATGCAAAAAGGAACTTAATGAAGAAGTATCAAGAGCAAGAGTTTTGACTGGCATAAAAGGCTGAAAGATAAGATGGGACTTCTTGGAGGCTTGTGGATTAAAAAGAGGCCCCAGGTCCCTCCTCCTGGCTACTGTAACAGAAAAATAGTAGCATTGTCTGATAAAAGAAAAATCGATACCCTCTCAGTGTGAACAATGAACAAATGCAAGTAAATCCTAGTGGCCCTGATTCACTTAAGCAATTCTGTAACACCACCTGAAGAAGTTACTGGAGAGGAAAGGCCAACTCCTGAAGGAGGTTCGACTGAGCTGGAAAATTAAAAAAAGTAATAACAATAATAATTGCCCAAAATGGAACAAGTTATACAACCAGAGAACCACAGGAAATGTGGAAATACTGTACAGAATAAAAAAAGTTTGCAGGAGGCTAAGAGCAAAATCAGGTACAGAAGCCTAGAAACTCAAGGATATCCAAATATCCTCAGAAAAGAGGTAGAAAAGCATATAAATGGAGGAAATTCATTAATAAAAGGGGCATGAGAGGAAACAGGGAAGACCAATCCTGAAACAACAGATTCATTACATGGAAGAAATGCCATCATGCAAATCACAAAGGTCCAGAGAGTTCCATTTAAGAATAGTCTTCTAAGAAAGATCCCTCTTTCTTTGAAAGAAAGAGAAGTTACCAAGAAAGAAAATGAAATAAATGGCAAGACGACTTGTTTGTTTATTCTGAGAACATTTAAAGGTGTTGGAATAAGCCTGATTTTATTACTTCAGTCCTCAGATTCTGAAGAAGAAAAGTACTTTGAAAGTATGTGTGTTTGTGCGTGCTCATGCGGGTATAGGCACCTGGTTTGAAAAATCTGTGTAGAGCAAAATGTAGAGTTATTAAACTGTAGTCATCTTCTTACTTACCCATTTCATGTCTCATTTTGAGGGTTGAAGAATAGTACTTCACATGGAAGCCCCCAGTGACAATGGAGTTTTGCCCCTTTGCCCAAATTTAGAAAAAAAAGTGGTTTGTGGGCGCCTGGGTGGCTCAGTGGGTTAAGCCACTGCCTTCGGCTCGGGTCATGATCTCAGGGTCTTGGGATCGAGTCCTGCATTGGGCTCTTTGCTCAGCAGGGAGCCTGCTTCCCTCTCTCCCTCTCCGCCT
>NW_019154123.1:20179295-20279407 GCF_002288905.1 Enhydra lutris kenyoni
TTGGGCGCCTGGGTGGCTCAGTGGGTTAAGCCACTGCCTTCGGCTCGGGTCATGATCTCAGGGTCTTGGGATCGAGTCCTGCATTGGGCTCTTTGCTCAGCAGGGAGCCTGCTTCCCTCTCTCCCTCTCCGCCTGCCTCTTTGTCTACTTGTGATCTCTCTCTGTCAAATAAATAAATAAAATCTTAAAAAAAAATAAAAGAAAAGTGGTTTGTGTGACTGTGCTAGGTGTGGCGGGTGGAGGAGGTGTTGAGGGGGTGGTACTGGAAGACTTCCTGCTTATATTAATTTCCTAACAACTCACAGACTAGGTAGCTTAAACAACAGAAATTTATTCCCTCACACTTCTGGAGGCCAGATATCTGAAATCGAGGTGCCAGCAGGGCCGAGTTCTTTCCAAATGCTCTAGGGACCAGTCCTTCCTTTCCTCTTCTTTTGCAGCAGTTGGACTGGAGTCCACCAAATCCAGTATGATTTCATCTTAAATTGATTAACTCTGAAAATACCCTATTTCCAAATACTGTTACATTCATAAGTTCTGAGAAGACATGAATTTGGGGGTGGGGCATTACTTAATCCAGTCCACTGCTGTTTAGACATTTTAGAAGAATCTGAATTCTATGGACAAGGGAGCAGCACCAGTGATACTCCATGCCCTCTGGTGGAGGAAGCCATGAGCAACAGATAAGGTGAGTATTGAGGACATGCCATTAGGACAAGCTAGGATGGTCAAATGGATCTCAGCATTTCCTCCCAGACCAGAGGACTAAAGGTGGGGCAAATAAGAATTTACAATTACTCTATGTTCCATTTCTTGCTGCCCACCCAATAGCCTCTAAATGGACAACTTCTCTCAACCTCTGAATCTTAAAATTGCTTCCTTTCTCCAGGCTCTTTTGCATCAAAATGGAGATATAATGTTAAAAAACAAAAACCTATATACATGTGTATGTGTTTTGTGCATGTGTGTGCATACATATTCAAAACTACAATGCAGTGTTGTGGTTAAGAGGGCAAGTGTCAGAGAGAGCTGAATTGGAACTATGATTTTGGCATTTGCTTATTATGTGACCCTGGGAAAATTACTTAACCTCTCTGGGCCTTAGTGTGCTAGCTTTTAAAATGGGAGTAAAGACAGGCACTCCCTCAAAGAGTTTTTTGAGGATTTATAAAAAATTACATAGTCACCTTAAAGGATTTTGAAGGGGAAGTTAATAAAACTTGACCTAAATTTTGTATTAAAAGGAAGAAAAATTAGGAAGTTTTTTTTTAACATGACAAAGAGTATTATTTAAAATAAAGCACTGAGGCTGGGAAAGCCTCAATCTGACAAATAACATGCCTATGTCAATTGAAGAAAAAAAAGTATGTACATTATGAATGAGGAACGTGACAACAGATACACATACTTTTGAAACAATAAACTGGATACTTTTCTGGTCCAATTTAAATGATTACAATTTGTCTAATTAGAGGTAGAAAACCTTAATAAATCAGTAAGTATGAAAGGAGAGGCATAATTTTTATTATTTGCAGGTGATGATGGTCTCTTTGGAAAACCCCAAAGAATCAAATAAACTGTTAGAACCGTTACGCATTTAAAAAAAAGAAAAGTGTCTTTTTTAACTTAGTTCTCTGTATGGCTCTTATTTATACACCATACAGAAACATCAGCAGCTTTCTTATAATTCAACAATGACTAGGTGAAGGTAGAATTTAAAACAGCCTTTAGATAGGGTAGTAGTAGAGAAGATATTGATAAGAAATTATATTCAGGATGTATTTTGATGGAAATGTGATGCAATTTATTGTTAAATTGCATGGGGGAAATGGGGCAAAATATAATTTTAGTAAGTGACAAGTTACATAGTACCACATCGACTGGATAGTACCAAGGACTCATTTCTGAAAACAGTCAATTCTCCCCAAATTAATCTAGGTATAACTTTAATAAGAAAAAAAGTATTCTATTATTCACATGAGAACTCTAGTTCACATAACTAAATCAGAGACATTGACCTCTCTTTCTTTCCAATGCTTCATTGAAATAACAGGGAAATTACACCAATCCTACAAAGACTCTTACAAGACAGCAAGAGGACATTAGAAAATTAAGAAATTACTGTAAAACATAAAAAAACCCCAAATTGATGACAATACTCAACAGAGTGGAGGAATCTATAACCAAAGGCAAGAGAAAAAGATTTTTAAAATAGTATTTCCAGAAAAAGTCCCAGATCAGTGGGGCCAAGAGCAAAAAGCAGAATATTTAATTATAGGCTTATGAATGACTGCACTTTGTTCCCAGAGTGTCTGGTTGTAGCATCTCTCACTCAACTAAATCCATGAGTGAAGTTCTTTAAACAATATGGGAGATTTTCCACTGTAGATGTCAAGAGTGGTTATTGAGGCTGGAGAAGGAAGCAAGAACAGACATCTGCAGCACACAAGGTGCTACAGAACCCATGTATCTTGAGGCAAAGTTAGAGCAAGAAAGGAGGGAATAACCCTGAGGGGCTGAGTGAGCGTGTGCAGTACCTACTCTCAGTCTGGTCCATCAGTAGGCATACCCTACTGCTGTGTGGAAGAGTTAGTAAGAGGGAAAGAAAGAGGATAGGAGTCACCACAAAGGAAATAATATTTATTTGAATAAGTTAAAAAAAAAAACTGTGAAGGGCAAAATACAACATACAGGAGATTTACTGCCAGGGGAAACAATTTTTCAAACATATGGCACAGGCAAAGGGTTAACGCTGTTAATTACATCAAGATTCTACACACTGATGAGAGAAAAACAAGCAATCCTCCTGGTTTCCTCTGCCTGCAATGTGCTTCCTCTGGTCATATATCATATAGCAAACTCCCCTCCTCTCAGATTGCAGCCCAAATGCCAACTTCCTTGACCAATCCATCTAAAGCATCCACTCCACTTCTGTTGCACCACCACTATTTTAATTTTCTGCATACTTTTTACCATTAGCTGGTATCTTTATATATTTTTTCTTTCGTGTTTTCTGTTAGAATGTAAGTTTGATGAGGGTGGGAACATTGTTTTGTTTACCACTGTTTCTCCTAGACCTAGAATTCTTTACCTTGCCAAAATGTTTCTAAAATGATGGTATGATGACTTTTTCAGATAAACAAAAGTCCAAAGAATTTTTCAACAGCAGACTTGCATTATAAAAACTGTTGAAGTCTTTCAGGCTGAAAGAAAATGTTGTCAGATAAAAATCTGAATCTATACAAAGGAATGGAGAAATGGTAACTATATGGATAATACATTGTTTCCTTATTATTTAAAGCTCTTTAGAAATAACTAATTATTTAGGGGAGGTGGGTGGGAGGATTGGGTAGTTGGGTTATGGACATTAATGAAGGCATGTGATGTGATGAGCACTGGGTGTTATACGCAACTGATAAATTACTGAAAACTACATCTGAGATTAACAATGTTGCCTAATTGAATTTAAATTTAAAAAAAAACTGATAATTTAAACAGCAAAAGAATAAAGTATGGGGGAATATAACATTCGTAAAAGTAAAATATATGAAAAAATAGGACAGAGTTTGAGAGGGGAAAGGGAACTATTCTTTCATTAGGTTCTTACACTAAATGTGAAGTGGTATAACATCCTGTGAAGGTAGACTGAAATATTAAAGATGCATAATAAAAATCCAAGTCGTTTTTGACTTGGACAATTTTGACTCCCTCTTTCCCTGGGGAGCATTTGGCAATGTCTGAAGATATGTTTGATAGTAATGAATGAGGGAGTGCTACTGGCATCTACTGGGTCAAGGTTAAGGATGCTGTTAAACATTCTATAATGCATGGGACAGCACCCCACAAGGAATTTTCTGGTTCAATAGGTCAATAATGCCAAGGTTGAGAAACTCAATTAACTCAAATTAAATATTATTTATTGGATTTCAGTTTTTAGAATCAAAGACAAAATTCAAACTACTATTTTATTATTTGTACAATTGTGAAGTAATGGTAAAACAAAAAAAAAAAAAGGGAAGAAGGGGGAATAGAGGTCGAGTCTATTGCAAGAGCATTAATTTCATCACCAACCTTAAGGATATTAAGAGATACTCTCTAACATACAGATGGCCAACAGACACATGAAAAGATCCTCAACATCACTCATCACCAGGGAAATGTAAATCAAAACCCCAATGAGATATCACCTTATCATCTGTACCTGTTAGAATGGCTAAACTCAAGAAGACAAGAAATAGTAAGTATTGGTGAGGATGTAGAAGAAAAGAAACACTTATGCCCTGTTGGTGGGAATGTAAACTGGTACAGCTACTGTGAAAAATAATATGGAGTTTACTCAAAAATAAAAAAAAAATAGAAATACTATAGGAGCCGGTAATTCCACCGTTGGGTATTTACTCAAAGAAAACTAAAACAATAATTTGAAAAGATATATGCACCCCTATGTTTATTGCAGCACTATTTGCATTACCCAAGATATGGAAGCAATCTAAGTGTCCATCAATAGATAAATGGAAAAAGGAGGTGTGAAATATATATATATGAATGAATGACATATATATACTAGAATATTACTCAGCCACAATAAAGAATGAGATCATGCCATTTGCAACAACATGGATGGACCTGGAGAGTATAGTGCTGAGTGAAATAAATTGGACAGAGAAAGACAAATGCCATAAGAGTTCACTTATAATGTGGAATCAAAAAACAAAATAAACAAAAAGCAGAAACAGACCGATAAATACAGAAAACAAACTGATGGTTGCTGGGGTGGAGGAGTGAATGGCTCAAATGAGTAAAGGGGAGTGGGAGGTACTAGCTTCCAGTTGTGGAAAGAATAAGTTACAGGGATAAAAGGTACAGTAGAGAGGATATAGTTGGTAGTATTGTAAGAACGTTGTATGATGACAGATGATAGCTACACTTATCATGAGCATAACATAAGGTATAGAGTTGTAAAATCACTATGCTATACACTTGAAATTAATGTAACCTTGTGTGTCAACTATGCTTCAATTTAAAAAAACAACTAAGTCGTGGGGCGCCTGGGTGGCTCAGTGGGTTAAGCCTCTGCCTTCGGCTCAGGTCATGATCTTAGGTCCTGGGATTGAGCCCCACATGGGGCTCTCTGCTCAGCAGGGAGTCTGCTTCCCCCCCCCTCTCTCTCTGCCTGCTACTCTGCCTACTTGTGATCTCCATCTGTCAAATAAACAAATAAAATCTTTTTTTTTTTAACGATTATTTATTTATTTATTTGAGAGGGAGAGACAGCATGAGAGGGGAGAGGTCAGAGGGAGAAGCAGACTCCCTGCCAAGCAGGGAGCCCGATGTGGGACTCGATCCTGGAGTCCTGGGATCGAGTCCCACATCAGGCTCCCAGCTCCATGGGGAGTCTGCTTCTCCCTCTGACCTTCTCCCCTCTCATGTTCTCTCTCGTTGTCTCTCTCAAATAAAGAAAATCTTTAAAGAATAAAATAAATGAAAAACCAACTATAGTTAAATAAATGGAATACACAGTGAAATTAAGGGATTTCCAAAAAAGGAAATGAAAAAAGAGAGAAATACTATCTAAAATTGATAAAGTAAGAAATATAATTTAATGTATATCTTTTTAAAGTTATGCAAGTATAGGTAGTTCTCACTTTGCATGGTAGTTTGAGGCCAAAGAAATGACTATGCAGACTGAAATCACACACAGTGTCCTTAATTGGGTGCCTGGGTGGCTCAGTTGGTTAAGCTTCTGCCTTTGGGTCAGGTCCTGGGATCGAGTGCCATATTGGTTTCCCTGTTCAGTGGGGAGCCTGCTTCTCCCTCTTTTCCTCTTTTCACGTTCTCTCTTGTTATCTCTATTGCTACTTCTGTCTCTCTCAAATAAATAAAATCTTGAAAAAAAAAAAAAACCCAAGTGAATGGGAAAAACTACATTTGTTTCATGACCTCTTAAAGTTTTATCAGAACCTTAATTATCAAAACCTTAAAAACTTTTATTGTTGTTTATAAATGTATTGGGAAATAAAAAATGCTAAATCTAATATTATTTAGACACTACAATTTAAAACATAGGAACAGTGAGAAGTGTTTTATTTCTTTTTTTAAAATTGTTGAGAAGTTTGAATAGTTATTGCCTTCTACTTTCAGTTTGAAGTGAGAAACTTTCCTAAGTCTTGACAAAATGTCATACTTCTTTTTAAGTTGAATCAGCTTCCAACATTTTATCCTTCTTATTTCTGATGTCATGAAATATCTCCAAAAGTTCCTTAAATGTGAAGATTTTGCTGTGATCTTCTGGGACATCTCCATCCTTTTCATTACAAACACCTCTTTATATCTGTAAGTTTGCCTTCATAAAGCTCTTTGGGCAGCACATCTAGACTTTCTTGAATGGCAGCAGTGTCAACATTCCCATAGTCGCCTATTTCTTCTATAACTGCTTATATTTGATTTGAATTTCATTTAGAGTGTTAACCAGTTTTCATTCCTTTGGTTCAATTTTGTTTTTGTTGGTCAAATTCCTCTTTGGATTTTCTTTTTCTTTTTTTTTTTTTTTTTTAGACCTAAGGACACCTACAGATTGAGATAAAGAAGGGCATTGTATCATAATAAAAGGAACAATCCAACAAGAGAATATAACAATTGTAAATTGTAAAAATTTATGCACCCAACATAGGAGTAACAAAATATATAAAACAATTGATAACAAACATAAAGGAACTAACTGAAAATAACTCAATAATAATAGGGGACTTGAACACTACACTTAAAACAATGAACAGATCATCTAAGCCAAACATAAACAAAGAAACAGTGGCTTTGAATGACGCATGGGACCATATAGGCTTAACAGATATATTCAGAACGTTTCATCCTAAAACAGCAGAATGCACATTTTTTTCGAGTCCACATGGAACATGCTCCACTTACTAGGTCACAATTCAATTCTCAACAAATACAAATAATGCTGAAATCACACTATGCACCTTTTCTGACCTCAACACTACAAAACTAGAAGGCAAACACAAGAATAAACTTGGAAAGACCACAAATAAATGGAGATTAAGCAACATGCACTAAACAATGAATGGGTCAACCAGGAAATCAAAGAAGAAATGAAGTACATAGAAACAAATGAAAATGAAAACACAATGGTCCAAAACCTTTGGAATGCATCAAAAGCAGTCCTGAGAGGAAGTATATAGCAATACAGGTCTACCTTAAGAGAAGCAGGAAAAATCTCAAATAAACAATCTAACCTTACACTTAAAGGAGCTAGGACAAGAACAACAAACAAAGCCTAAATGCAACAGAAGGAAGGAAATAATAAAGATTAGAATAGAAAAAAATGATATATAAACCAAAAAACCAATAGAACAGATCAATGAAACTAGAAACTGGTTCCACATCTTTTTTATCCATTCAGCTATGGATGGACACTTGGGCTGGTTCCATAATTTAACTTTTTTTTTTTTTTAAAGTAGGCCCAACACTCAGTGTTGAGCCCAATGTGGGGCTTGTACTCACGATCCTGAGATCAAGACCAGAGCTGAGATCAAGGGTCGGATGCTTAATCAACTGTACCACCCAGGTGCCTCCATAATTTGGCTCTTAACCATAGAGAACAATCTGAGGGTTGTCAGAGGGGAGGTGGTAGGGGGATGGGTTAAATAGGTGACAGGGATTGGGGAGGGCACTTGTGATGAGCACTGAGTGTTATACGGAAGAATTGAATCACTATATTGTGCCTATGAAACTAACATTACACTGTATGTTAACTGGAATTTTTTTTTAAAAAGTTTAAAAAGAGAAAATAAAGCAAATAATCTTGGGTTATAACCCCCCCCCCAAAAAAAAGAAAAAGCAAAGAAAATTAACTGAAATCCCGTTTAAAATTCCTTTCTGCCCTTTCTAGTCAATCCTCAACCCCTGCTTTGCAGAATCAACCATCATTCTGAATTCTATTTTTTCCATCCTTTAAGTGCATATAAATAGAATCAAACAATGTGTATTTTTTTGTGTGTCTGACTTCTTTCACTTAACATGTTGTTTTGGGAGATTCACCCACATTGTTGCAAATATCAGTATATCCTTTTATTTAATTGCTGAGCAGCATTGATACATGATTAAAATATGTTCATAGTGACACATTTCTGAGGTATAAAAGTAAAAAGAAATTTTCTGAATTCTGCCCTTTATACTCTTCACAAGAAACCATTATTAATAGCTGCTTATTTAGATATTTTCCCTGGATACATAGACTATTTTCATCTTTCCAACAACCCTGGACACATGACTAATGCTTATTTCCCTTATCCTTTTTAGAAATAGAATACATTTTTAAAAAGATTTTATTTTTAAGTAATCTCCACACCCAGTGTGGGGTCTGAACCTACAGTCCCAAGATTAAGAGTCACACACTCTACTGACTGAGCCAGCCATGTGCCCCCAGAATAAACCCTTGATTAACTGGCATGATAATAGAGAACTCACTGACATTTCCAAACACCATACTCTACTACTCTCCTTTCTTTCCCATCTTTGTTGTTGGCAACCAATCCTTCTAACTTTATTAGTCCCGACATCTTGTGATCATCTTTGGCTCCTCCTTTTAGACACTCCTCAGTACACTTTGTCAACCCTACCTTTAAAATCTCCAGACTCTGATCACTTTTCACCTTTTCTACTCCTACTGAGCTATCCAAACCATCATTACCTTTTACCTGAATCATTGCAACCACTTCCCAAAGGTTTTCCATATTATTCCTCCTCCCCTCTCCTATATAGTCAATTCTCTAAAAAGCAGCCAAAGCAATCATGTGAATACTCAAGTTAGATCATGCCACATAAGTTAGATCATGCCACATCTATGCATGAAACACTCCAAGGACTTCCCATCTTCGAGTACAAGACAAAGTCCTCCAAGTGTCATACAAGACCCTACATGATCTGTCTCCTCCCTTACCTCTCTGATTCTATCTTCTATTATTTTTCTCCTCACATACTCCCTATTAGCTACACTAGTCTCTCTATCTCTCAAAGACTCTAGACAAGCTCCCACTTAAAGACCCTCCTCCAGATACCAAAAAAACTTAACTCCCTAACCTCCTTGAGATTTTATTTTGTTCGAATGTCACCTTTTTGGTATGGGCCATTTTTGACCATCTCAATGAAAATTGCAGCACCTTCCTCAGAATGTTCCACTGTCCTCCCTTGCTTTATTTTTCTCCATAGCACTCAGTGCTACCTAATATTTATTTTACTTATTTGTTTATTGTGTCTCCCTCTGCTGATATGTAAGCTCACTGAGTACGGAGTTTTGTCTGTCTCATTCACTGTTGTATATCCAATACTTAGAATAGTGTTTGGCACATAATAAGTTCTCAATAAAAATTTTTTGAAAAAAATATATGGTGGCTGATAATTATAAAAGAGCCGGGGACTCATACAACAATTTTTCTTTAAAACTACCCTTGGAGTTTAGAAAGTTGCTTCTATATAAAGTTGCTGCTTCTAATTTCTTGCCAGAAGAACATATTACTCACTTGATTCTCAGGTGCTAACACTTGCATCATTACATACTGTTGGGTTTTGTTCTGTTTAACAAGCCTCAAGAAGAACAGAAACACTATCAAGAGTCATAAAATATCTATGTTTGGGCAACTCTTCTTCTTTCACTTACTTGAACTCTCATTTATGCCTTTTATTTTGTTGAAATAGTTTAGATTTGCAAATTATGTCCTTAGGATCTGAGTCTTTTTACATTTCTTTAAAAAAAAGTTTTATTTATTTATTTTAGTTGGGGGGGAGAAGCAAAGAGAGTCTTAAGCAGACTTCACACAACTTGAGGCTCAATCTCATCACCCTAAGAACATGACTTGAGCTAAAACCAAGTCAGACATTTAATGGACAACACCACCCAGGCTTCCCTCTCTTTATGCTTCTCTGTCTGCAATTCTACTAGTTCCCGTAAATGAACAAATTACTTGAGATAGTTTTTCTCAAGACAGAATGCATATCAGAGTCACTTGTGGGATCTCCTAAATCTTTTGAACCTGAATTTCTCAAGGTAAAGCTTAAAAATCTCCAAACTTGACAAGTTCTCCCAGGAATTCTGAGGCAGCCAGCCTAGCACCTAGACATAGACTGGCTCTGAGGAGACCCCACGTTGTGTAGCAGTTGTCTGTTAGAACTGCTGCGGTTTGAGAAAACTGAAGGTAGCTAGGGATGACCTCAAGTTCCACTCAAATCTTATTCTCTAGATAAATATAAACAATGTTTAAGACATTAAAATCTGTTTATGAAACACCATACCCACATTTCTAAAGAAGCACTTCTTGTAGGAAGACCTAATGAAATGGAATGAATAATTACCTAGTTTGAACCACAGCAGTCACAGTCCTAGAGATTTATAGATCCTGTTTCCATAAAGGATATTTCTCAAGTTTAACATTCAGTGCATACAGATGTGGCAGAGTGGGCATGGGGGACACCAGAAATAGAAGCTATTTCTATTTCCTCCACTCTAGGCTTCACAGGGTGACCCAAGTCCAGAAGCAGACACAGGGCTGTTCAGTTTTGCACAGATTTCCTGCACGAAGCTTCTTCAGTTCCCTTCTCTCACCACCCTCTAGACCAGCCAGGGAACAGAGACATCTCAGCCCATTATCCAGGCCCACCTGTCTTCTCCCCTAGGATTTTCTGCACTAAAACCCCCTTCCTTCTCCTGTCTCTGCCAACCAAATGCAGATCTTCTTCATGGGCAGCTAAAGAACATGAATTATACCTTTGGTGAGAAAAGAAATAATTCTGAAAGAAATAAAAATTTCCTACCATTTCTCAGATTTTATCACAGATTCAGTTCTGTGCAAGTATATATTTGCCTACAAAAACAGCTTGTAGTTTTATATACTCTACAAGCCCTGTGTGCTTAGTAGTAATTTTCCTATTGGGAATCTCTCTCTCTCCCTCTTTCTTTCTAAGTGTTATCTTTACATTCTTCCTAAGTTAGACTAAATCCCTCATTTGTTGCCCATATTAGGCAGGATAAGAAGACATCATTCTAAGGTATAATATCTTTAAAAAATAAAATTTCTACACACAAACAAAAAAGACCACTCCATTCCATCCCATTTAATCATATTAGGAGGTATAATTATGCTCCATTTACAGAAAAGAAAACTGAGGATGGAAAGAGGTTGGGAAACTTGCTCAAGTTCCACAGCACACAAGGATTCTGACCCAGGAAGAAGAGATTCCAGAAATCCACCTGCAATTCTATTGGTCAGCTGACCTTTGACAAACCAGGAAAAAGTATCCAATGTAACAAAAGCCAGTCTCTTCAATAAATGGTGGTGGGAAAATTGGACAGCTATATACAGAAGAATGAGGCTGGACCATTCTCTTATACCATACACAAAGAGAAACTCTAAATGGATGAAAGACCTCAACATGAGGCAGGAATCCATCAAAATCCTAGAGGAGAACACAGGAAGTAACCTTTTCAACACTGGCCACAACAACTTCTTTTATGACACGTCTCCAAAGGCAAGGGAAACAAAGCAAAAATGACTTTTGGGACTTCATCAAGATAAAAAGCTTCTGCACAGCAAAGAAAACATACAACAAAACAAAGAGGCAATCCACAGAATGGGAGGAGATATTTTCAAATGACATTACAGATAAAGGGCTGATATCCAAGATTTACAAAGAACTTACCAAGCTCAGTACCCAAAAAACCCAAATAATCAAGTCAAAAAATGGGCAGAAGACGTGAACAGACACTTCTCCAAAGAAGACATATAAGTGGCTAACAGACACATGAAAAAATGTTCAACATCACTAGCCATCAGGGAAATTCAAATAAAAATCACAAAATCAAATCAATACCACCTTACACCAGTTAGAATGGGAATACGAACAAGGCAGGAAACAAATGTTGGTGAGGATGTGGAGAAAGAGGAATCCTCTTACACTGTTGGCGGAAATACAAGCTGGTATATCCACTTTGAAAAACAGTAACTTTTAACTTTTACTTTAGTAAAAGTTAACTTTAAAGTAACTTTAACTTTTTAACTTCTTGAGATTCCTCAAAAGTTTAAAAATAGAGCTACCATATGACCCAGCAATTGCAGTACTGGGTATTTATCCCAAAGATACAGATTTAGTGAAAAGAAGGGGTACCCCAATGTTCATAGTAGCAATGTCCACAATAGCCAAACTCTGGAAGCTGAGATGTTCTTCAGTAGATGAATGCATAAAGAAGATGTGGTCCATATATACAATGGAATATTACTTGGCCATCAGAAAAGATGAATACCCACCATTTCCCTTGACATGGATAGAACTGGAGGGGATTATGTTAAGTGAAATAAGTCAAGCAGAGGAAGTCAATTATCTTATGGTTTCACTCATATGTGGAACATAAGGAATAGCATGGCAGACCGTAGGGAAAGAGAGGGAAAACTGAACAGGAAGAAATCAGAGAGGGAGACAAACCATGAAAGATTCTTGGCTCCAGGAAACAAACTGAGCATTACAGAAGGGAGGGGGATAGGGGAGTGGAGTAACTGGGTGATGAGTAACAAGGAGGGCATGTGTTGTGATGAGCACTGGGTGTTACACACAACTAATGAATTGTTGAACACTACATCAAAAACTAATGGTGTACTATATGTAGGCTAACTGAACATAATAAAAAAAAAAAAATGGGCACCTGGGTGAATCAGTTGTTAAGCCTCTGCCTTTGGCTCAGATCATGATCCCAGAGTCCTGGGATTGGGCCCCACAATTCTCCCCCTGCTTGTGTTCCTGGTCTTGCTGTCTCCCTTTCTGTCAAATAAATAAATAAAATCTCTGGAAAAAAAAAAAAGAAATTCCATAATTCCATAATCAAGTATGGCATAGCATTTCCTTCCCCCTCCAAAAAGAGGCAGAAACATGCTGAGGTTAAAAGTGATTAATAGGGTCTTTCCCTTAATTTATGTGGTAACTGCTCTCCATTTATGATTATTTCCTTGTCACTGATTGCTGACATTCAAACTTCAACCTGCCTGTCTCTGGTCTAAGGGCAGAAATCTCTGATTGAGGTGCTCCTGCTGTGTGGCAGGACTTGAGTTTTTGTGACTCTTTTCCTAAGCACAATTCCCTCAGGGCCTTCTGTTCCTGTTGGATGACTGCCTCAATTGATCTGTTTACAATGTGGCACTTATGGATGGATTTTATGGAACCCATGAATTGGGTTTTTACTACTCTGGGCCTTGTCTGTTTCTGTTTCTTCAGTCTGCCAGCTACCTTTCAGTGCTTAAAGAGGCCAGTTTGTCTTTCTTTCTCAGCCTTTTTAATAGCTCAGATAAGAACATTACCAGAACTATTCTAGACTTTGGAGTTCCCTGATGACTATAAGATGGAAGGAAAGACCACCATCCCATCCAGAAGCAAATTCATAAAAGTGGACTCTATTTGAACTTACTATAAGTCTATGAATATTCTGTTTACCTAAACAGACTCTTTTCTTTTAAACCGCTTTAGTTCCACTAAATAAGTGATTATGCTTTTAAATGTCTTAGTGTCATACTTCCTAGTGAATGGTGTATTAAGATAGGCTACTTTATGCAGTAGTAACAAAAACCATTTTGGATTAAATACCATTTTCATGCTCATTCTACAGGCCCATTGTTGGCTGGGGGCTCTACAGCAGATTGCCTTACTTCAGGACCCGGGCTGATGGAGTATCCACCATCTTGAATGTTGCTGTTAGTCAGTGGCTTTGGAATCAGACAAAGTCCATTTCATGATTTATCTGTTGTGTGAATCCACTGCTTTTTCTTGGGGAGGGGGATGGTGGATCATGCCATCCCTTAGCAATCCCCAAAAGCCCAGAGTTGTATCCAGAGAATACTAGGTATTTTTTACTGGGTCCCCATGGAATCTAAGACTGGAATTCATGTTTGGCAGGGAGCAGCCAGTTGTTAACATAACTGTTTTCTTTTTATCTTGGCCACACAACCAGACTCTACACAGTTAGATGTGGCCATGCGACTGAGGTCAAATATAGAAATTAGAATGAAAGTGATATGCATATACCCAGGATGGACTGTTTTATCCTCTGCTGCTGCTTTTCCTACAAACCTAATACAGATGAGCATTGGTGGCCTTGGAAGACATGTGTTGAGGACAGCAGAGTCACAAGATGGAAGGATCCTTGGTCCTTAAATCATTGCTTGGAGGAAAGCCACCTGCCCATCAGGAATAATCATCTTGGACTTCACTTACAAGTGTTCACACACACACACACACACACACACACACACACACACACACACAATCTAACATGTTTGAGCCATTCTTCTTTCTGGCCTGATTATTACAGCAGTCAGCATATCCTCAATGAATACAGAGATCTTTGACAAGGTCTTAGTGAGCTGGTGAAGAGGCTCTCTAGGACAATTTGCACGCAGATTTTGGCAGAAGTTCTATAATTACGGAAAAGGATAGTAGGAGAGGAGGACTTGAAGAAGAGCAGAGGTTCTCTTCTGGATATCCAGACCCTGGTCTGACTCCACCCATTTGGAGAAAGCTTGATACTCTAGAGTGAGTAAAAGGATTCTCCTTACTTGTGTATGAATAAGGTCTTAGGCCCTCTAAAGAACTGCAGTGCGTTAGTGATGGTGAGCTAAGGGGAGTGAGCATACAGGCAGATAACAGCCATGTCGAACATGAGGCATTTGTGCTTTCAAAATTTGGTTTGCCACATGTTGGAAATCTCCAGTCCTAGGTAGTTCCTTTGAGCTTTAGCACTGATTCCAGAAGATTCTGTTAAACTGGATGTCAATTATGAAAAAGCATGACTATAACCCAAAAGCATGGTTTAACAGGCAATGTCCACAATATAAGAAAGTCAGATGTGAACTGGGAGGACTTGGGGCACAGCAAGCATATCTGGAAACCTCAGTTTCAGTCCTGGCCTTGCCTACTTATTGTGTTACTTTAAGGAAGTTCTTCGTAACTCCATTCTCCAACTTCTTCTTTTCATTCCTTGTTTCTTTCAAGACTCAACCCTGATGTCACTTCCTCCTGGAAGCCTTCCCTGATTGCACCCAGGGTTAAATACTGTGGTAAGTCATGTGCACCTCCTTTGCTCCCACAGAGGAGTGCCGTACCATAGCACAGCATTGTGACTGTGTCTCCCCAAATGCAGTTGATATTCTCGAGGGCAGGAACTGTTGTCCTACTGGTGGATCCTCAGCATGCGGCCCAAGGTCTAGCATACCAAAGTTTTGTTCAATACATTAGAAAATTGCTCTGCTGGAGGTTTGTATCCCACATAAAGAAGAGATTAGGGCCATCTTCATCCAAAGACAGAATCTGAGCTGGAGCCTGAAGGAAGCAGGAGACAAGGGGACAAGAATTCCAAACAGAGAGAACCACGTAACAGGGCCTGGCACTAGATCTGGAATAGCCTTCACAGGGCAGTGGGACTCGCAGGCAGTGGAAGCCAGTTGCCTTTTCATGCAGATGCTGGGAAGAGGCTGGTGGGAACAGGATCCTGCCCTATTGTCCTCAGGAATGCCCTGTCATCTCCAAAGTCATCTGGCTGCTGTCCTCAGGCATGCTAACACTATCATCAGTAATGCCAATGTCCATGGGGAGGAAATAAATAAATAAAGTCATATTAATATCAGCTCCATTAGAAACACAGGAAATAAATTAATGTTTGCCAAATGGGAAAAGAAAAAATCAATAGGGAAAGAAATATTATTTTTAATCTTCTGAGAAGGTTTTTATAAACAACAGAAAGGGAAAAAAATAAAAACCATGAAAAAGAATCTGCCATCATCCTTTTAACCTTTATTTATTATCACTCATTCTACATCATCCTGAACTGCATGATAATTTAAAATTTCATTTTAATTTCAATGTATCATATAATTCAACCTAGCCTTTTACAGCATTTTTTTTTTTTTTTACTGAAAACTTTTTAAATGTCTCAAAAGGAAATACAACCAGGGGGAGGGAGGGTAAGAAGTCCTGTAACCTTCTAGAGTAGTCATTTAATTTCTGAGATTAAAAGTTCTGTGCAAAAATATGATAACACTAAAAGCAACAAACATGACCAGTGTGCATGTTCCTTAATGGCGTGCTGACGTGTGTGGAGTGGCTGCGGCTGGCTTTTCTCTGTGTTCTTCTAGGCTTTCATTTGAATTCAAATTATTTTAGACTCTGGGCCATTCTAGTTGTTTTAGGAGAATATTTCTTCACTTGTTTCTACTACATTTGATCTATTCTGAGATGGTGGCGTTCCCTTTCTGGGAAATCTCCTGCCTGAGAGATTTCTAGAGTTTCAGAAAACACTCCTATTAGTAGCTAACATTTATTAAGCACATACTCTGTGCCAAACACTTAGTCAAGAGTTGCAAATACTTTTTGTTATTTATGCTTACCGCCTTATGAGACAGGTGATTTTATTGTCCTCATTTCACAGGTAAGGAAACTGAAGGTTGAGAGGTTAAGTAAACTGCCAGAGGTCACACAGCTGGGGAGTAGGAGAGATCTGAGCCCATGCCCAGTGGATGCCAAAGGCTATGTTTTAGAATCAGCAAAGGGAGCTGGCTAATAGGCACCAGATAGCTATTGGGCTTCCTTCTTCACATTGCTTCACCTAGGCTCCTGCAGCAGACATACTCCTCTCCCTTGGCTCTTTGGGAGGCCTGTTTTCCAAGAAAATAGTGAGAGGAGACATGCTGTGTGTGACCCTGGCTATGGAGTTAGGCTGGACCTGTAAAACAGTCACTGACACTTGCACTTTGCCCTGGGTCCTCCTTCCTGGGTTCACTGTCCTGGCCTTGGCCCTGGTCTTATTATCCTGTTGTCTGTGGGCAAGTCTGAGTTTGCCCATGGTTACTGATGCCAGAGAGGTGTGTGGCCAGGCTCAGCAGGTCATCTGACTATTTACTGCTTTCATTCATTAATTTATTCACTCAGACATTGTGCTAGGGGTAGGGTAGGTTAGGTTATGCTGAAATAAAAAAATAAAGCACTCCCCAAAGCTCAGGGATTTAAAATAGGAAAAATTCATGTCTTTTCTGATATATATCCAGCGTGAGAGGTCAGGGGCTTTTGCTCAGATTCTATCTTGATGTGTGCTTCAGGATGGAATGTGATGAATCATATACTGGCTGTGCATGGTTCTCTTTGGAAATGATACATGTCACTTCTACTCACACCTCATTGGCTAAAGCCGATCACATGTCCAAATGCACCTGGAAGGACGTGAACTGGAATATTTGTGAACACCCTTGATGACAGCCATTACACTACTGCAGGCACTCTGATACTATGGAAAGAAACTGCTTATTCTAGTGGGGCAGAAAGTTAATGAATCTGTGAATAACTTTAAGCAGAACTGAACACTATGAAAAACTGAAGCAGGAGAGTAGAGAAAGATGGAAGCGACATGTAAAGGAAGCTTTTTCAGAGAAGGTAGTTAGGAAAGACTTCTCTGAGAACATGACATTTGAGCTGAGAGTTTCAGCAAAGAAATGATCCTCAAAATCTAGGAAAAGAACATTTTAGGAAGAAGAAAACAGCAAGTGCAAAGGCTCTGAGGTTGGAACGAGCATAATATGTTTGAAGGACAGCTAGGAAGACCAGCTGGCTGGGGTGTAGTGAGACGGGGAAAGTGGTTGTGGACAAGGCGTGGAGGGAGCCAGACCACAGGAGCCCTGTAAGGCCATGTTTAGGGTTTTGAATTTTAATTCAAGTGTGAGGAAAAGCTATCAGAGGATCTTTAAACAAAGGAATGATGGCTTTGATTTCCATTTTTACAAAGATCATTTGACTGCTCTAAGAAGAGATGGTAATTGGCTGTCAGTCTCATGTCCTCTTCTCTTGCCCTGGGAGCCCAGAGACAAGCAGGGATAGTTGGGACCTTTCTGCCCCTCAGAGCCTCTCTCCTTAGCCTCAATGGGCTATCCACTCAGGTGAGGCCTCGCTTGGCTTGGGTGTGTGTGGGGGTGTTCACCCAAGGGATGCATGTTGTCCTCCTACCATCCATCTCAGAATTTGTAAGGGAAAAATGGCACCCATAAGCCAGATCCCTCCTGCTAATTCCAGAATATAGAAGCCCTGGCTGCAGGGAGTGATTCAAGTCCTGTGGAACCTGTTTAGAGCAGCTGAGAGCCATCCCCACATTTGACTGCCACAATTTTTCTCCCTAGTCATGCCTGAAAAATAAATTCCTTGCTTTTTAAAAAAAATTATTATTTTAAAAACTCCTGAACATTAATTTGCTTAATGCTGCTCTGTCACAGATGATAGGTTTCACCTGATGCTTTGGCACAAGAGATGGGCAGAAGGCATCTCATATATTTGTGTCATGCTTCATTGGCAATGACGTTTGTCAGGAGATGCTTAAGTGACAGCCACAAAACACCTGATTATATACCTAGAATTACCTATTATGGCAGAGAAGCTCACACCTCTATCTGCCATTGGTGATTTGTATGTTTCAGTTGAAATAGGCATGAAACAAATCTGGAAGGAGGTAGATATCCAAATGAGTCCTCTGACCAACATTTCACAATGAAAACCAGCCTCTTAGCTGGAAGTTTCTATGTGGCAAGTTTACTTGGGGACATTTGCTGTTTCTCTTCTTTCTTCTGCCCCCATGTAAACATTTGGGCTCAGGTAAACCCAGGGAGGGTGCCCTAGAGGAGGGACTGCAAATGAATTTCAATTAGAGAGGATTTGTTTCTATTATTGCTGAATAAATTGGAGTTCAACTCTTAAGACCAGAAAAGAGAAATAGGGAAACTTAACATCTGCATAAACTCAAACATTTTCCCAGATTTAAATCTGAATTAATATGAAAACAAAAACAATACATTAAAATAATGCAAAATAAATAAGGCAGCATATTTATAACCCTACCACTTTCAGAAGCATGCCACAATGAATGCAGTGCTTATTTTATTCTTTAATTTGACTGTTTTGAATAGGTAACATTTTTACATGTTTTAAAAATCGGAACAATATATGTTTGTACCTGAAGCAATAATAATTTCAGGTTCCACTTTTTTGTCTGTTTGTTTTGGAATAATGTTAGATTTATGGAAGAGTTGAAAAGATAGAACAGAGTCCCTTTAAACTGTTCACCCTGCTTTCCCTAATGTTAACATCATCTATAACCACAGTACTTTTGTCAAAAATAAGAAATTAACATTAGTACAATGCTACTGACTAAATACAGATTTTATTCAGATTTCATCAGTTTTTCCACTAATGTCCTTTTGTTTCCTTCAAATCCAATCCAGAATATGACTTGGCATTTAGTTACTATATCTCTTTAGATTCCTCCGATTTGTGACCTTTCTCAGTATTTCCTTGCTTGCCATGACCTTGACAGTTTTAAAGAATACTGGCTAGATTATTTTGTAGAATGTCCCTCAGTTGGGGTCTGCCTGATGTTTTGTATGATGATGGGTTTGGCAGTAGACTGCCAGAGATGAAGTACCATTCTCATTGTATCATATTAGGGGCACATAACATAGCATCAATTAACATCATTCATTTGGTTAAGATAGTGTCTCTTGTCCTTCAGATTTCTTCTCCGTAAACTTATTTTTTTTCCCTTTTTATAATTTATCATTTGGACCTGTGTCATTGAGTTCAGCCCCAACTCTAGGAGGGGGTCTCTATAAACATCACTCAAAATTCTTTTGTAATCCTCCCATTTATTTATTCAATCATTTGTTTATGTAAATATGGAGTCATAGATATTTATCTCATTCTTTAGGTTATAATCCAATACTATTATAATTAATTTTGTTGCTCAAGGCAAAAAGCAAAGCTTGTTGTTCCAGTTGTGACCACTGGGAGCTCTTTCTTGTTGGCTCCTTGGTCCTTTTGACATGACTCCATTGTTTACTCTTTTTTTCCCTCCCAGACTAGTAGTTGGACAGAGCTAGGAAATACATGTATGTACACTAACGCATGCATGCACAAAAATCTCTCTATCAAAATAAATTAAAGTTCATACTGGTATCTGTGCCTCTAACCCAGCTCCACAGGATCTAGTCTAGCCTTTCCTTCTTGCTTATTTGTGGCTCCTAGCTCCTATTGTCTACAGTGTCTTTCCTTATTTGTTCAATCCTAGAATGCATGTAGTTTCATGATTGTTAACTTATATGCCTATCAGAAGTAAATTTATCAACTAGAGTGCAGTGTTTATATACAATTCTTATCTATCTTTGGCCTTACTGCCCAGTCCAGACACCATTTCAAAAGCTACTTATGTCAACTCCTTTTTACTCCACCCCCTTCAGTGAACTTGTGTCAGATGCTGATCACACGGTGAGATTCATCTGTCTCAGTCTACATTCTATCTTGGGATTCCCTCAACAACATAGTTCATTGTTTGTTAATTACCACACAGTGAAGTTCACGCTTTGAGGTATACAGTTTTATGAATTCTAAAAAATTCACCCACCACCAGCAATACTACAACAGTCAAAATGTCCCTGTGTGGCCCTTCATAGTCAGGCCTTCCCTCTCCTCTATCTATAGCAAACACTGATTTGCTTTCTATCCTTCTAGTTTTACAGATACTTTAAAAAGTTGTCTACTTTATTTTAAAATTCAGCTAGTCCTGTCATGTGGGCTTAGATGTATCACAGACCACACACATCTTAATACTGCATGTGCAAGTAGCTACCCTGCCCACAATGGGAAGAGAGCTCAGGTGGGCTCAGGTGAGCTGCAGAGTTAACCTGCTGGACACACCCAGCTCCTGTGCTTACTGTCTGTGAGGCTGGAATCAGGTCATTAAACATTTCAGAGCCTGGTTTCCTTTTTTCTGAAATGGGGATAATAGAAGAGGCTGGGAAGATGGCAGAGTAGGAGGACCCTAAGCTTACTCATCCCACAGATACAACTAGACAACACTCACATCAGTGTAACTAATCCAGAAAATGACCTGCAGACTGACAGAACAAATTCCACAGCTAATGGTAGAGAAGAGGCCACATTGAGGGTAAGAAGGACAGAGACATGCAGGCCATCCACAGAATGGCTGTGAGTTCAGAGATGGGAGAGAAACAGACCCTCACTCCAGAGAGTTTGTGCAGGGGAGATGAATCCCCATAACATTAGGCTTTGAAAACTAGAGGGGCCAAATTTCATAAGTTCTTACAATCAGTGTCCTACTGGAACTTTTTAAAGCTTGGAACTTTAAAAATCAGAGGGGTTAGCTCTCGGAGAGCCTGAAGGGTAAGAGGAAACTGAATGCCCACCCTTAAAGAGATAGCCCAACAAATAGCCCATTGGAATTACAGCATAAAAGCAGGAGTTTGAAAAATTCCTGGAGCATATGAGAGAAAGAGTTATTCACTAATCTCAGAGCACGTGCTGGAGGGGAAGGGATCTTTGGGAGACTTCTCCGGGAACAAAGGAGCTGGAAGGGCACCATTTCCCAGCTCCAGCCCCCAGCCTAGACACACAGCCACCTGCAGGAATCAGCAGCACTCACTACCTAAGTTGCTAACACCAAGCTCTGCCCCCTGGGCTTCAGGGATCTGTCCCCTCCAGTCACATTTGCCTTAGTCCTAACACTGAGGGTTTCTTTTCCCAGAAGACTGGCACAACCTTGCTGATGTTGTGTCTTCAGACCCATAGGCTTTGTGAGGCCTCAGTTCTGGTGGTAGTAGAGGCAGGCTCCATGGAAGACCAATACATACCTTGTTAAAATCATGTGCTTCCACCTGGCCAACTTGGTCCCTGTGGTGGCAACATATCCCTTTTGGCATGCTCTTGGCTAGAGCTGGGGCCACAACCCTGGCAATGTTCAAGCAGCCCCAGTAGGGCCCAGCAACACTCCAAAGTAACTTCTGCCTTGGGATGCAGGGATAAAAACCACACATGCCTGTCAGATGGTAGCCCCAGCAGTGGATTGGGGGCAGACATCTGGTGATTTCAGGCTCTGCCCAAGAACAAAAGCTTCTCACATGGAAAGCACCCAGTAGTTTGGTGCTACTGCATCTCTGGCAAATGCCTGGTCTGACTAAACTCAAGCTCAAGGTAGCCCCAGACTGGTCCACTAACACCATAGGGACCAAACATTGCCCACAACAGACAAAGAGATCCACTGCACATGACTGGCCTGAAGAAAAGAAGTGGCCAAGACACAGTAGCAGGGTGTACACAACACACACAGTAGACACCCCTGAAGTACCAGGTTCTGGTGAACAGGGTGAACTGCAGGTATGCAGGACTTCTTCATAAAGCCACTACTTTCAAGAGCAGAAGACATAGCTGATGTTCCTAACACACATAAACAGGCACAGAGAATTAGACAAAATGAAGAGACAGAGGACTATGTCACAAATGAGGTAACAGGACAAAATCACTGCAAGAGACCTAAGCAAAACAGATATAAGTAATATGCCTGATAGAAAATTTAAAGTAATGATCATAGAGATACTCACTGGACTTGAGGAAAAGAGTGGAGGACATGTATAGACCCTTAACAAAGAGATAAAAAAAGAACAAATCAGAGATGTAGTACACAATAAATGAAAATAAATACACTATATGGAATAAATAGCTGGCTAGAGGGAGCAGAGGAATAAATTAGTGATCTGAAGACAGAATAATGGAAAGTGATCAAGCTAAGCAGGTGTGAGAAAATAATTATACAAAATAAGAATAGACCTAGGGAACCCAGTGACACCATCAAGTGTAATAACTTTTGCATTAAGGGATGTCAGAAGAAGAGGAGAGAGTTAAAGGGGCAGAAAATTTATTTGAAGAAATAATAATTGAAAACTTACATAATCTGGGGAAAACAAAAGATATCCAGATCCAGGAGGCACAGAGAGCCCCCAATGAAATTAACCCAAAATCCCAATGAGCAAAACTCCAGAACCAAAAGTCTTCACAGGTGAATTCTACCAAACTTTAAAGAAGAGTTAATATGTTCTTCTTAAACTAGTCAAAAAAATAGAAGAGTAAGGAAAACTTTAAAATTTATTTTCTGAGGCCAGCATTACTCTGATACCAAAACCAGATAAAGACACCACAAAAAAAGAGAACTACAGGCTAATATTTCTGATGAATACAGATGTAAAAATCCTCAGCAAAATTTTAGCAAACTGAATCCAACAATATACTAAAAAAATCATTCACCAGAAACAAGTGGAATTTATTTCTGGAATGCAAGGCTGGTTCAATAGTTACAAATCAATCAATGTGACACATCACATCAGCAAGAGAAAGAGTAAAAACCATATGATCATTTCAATAAATGCAGAAAAAACACAACCAAGTACAACATCCATTCATGATAAAAAAAAAAAAAAACAACCCTCAACAAAGCAGGTTTAGAGGGAAGATATCACAACATAACAAAAACCTTATATGAAAAACCCACACCTAAAACCTACTCAGTGGAGAAAAACAGAGCTCTTTCTGTAAAGTCAGGAACAAGACAAAGATGTCCACACTCACCACTTTTATTTAACATAGTGCTAGAAATCCTAGCCACAGCAATCAGAAAACAAAAAGAAATAAAAGGCATATGAATTGATAAGGAAGAAATAACACTTTCACTCTTGGCAGATGACATGATACTATACATAGAAAACCCTAAAGATTCCACCAAAAAACTACTAGAACTGAAAAATGAATTCGGTAAGGTCACAAGACACAAATTCAATATACAGAAATCTACTGCATTTGTGTACACTACTAATGAAATAATAGAAAGAGAAACTGGGAAAAGAATCCCATATACAGTTACATCATATATAATAAAATACCTAGGAATAAACCTAAGCAAAGAGGTGAAAGGCGTGTACTCTGAAAACTATAAAATATTGATGAAAGAAATTAAAGATGACACAAAGAATTAGAAAAACATTCCATGCTCATTGATTAGAAGAACAAATACTGTTAAAATATCTGTACTACCCAAAGCAATCTACAGATTGCAATCCCTTTCAAAATACCAATAGCATTTTTCACAGAGCTACCACAAACCAACCTAAAAATTATATGGAACCACAAAAGTCCCCAAATAACCAAAGCAATCTTGAAAAAGAAAAGCAAAGATGGAGGTAGCACAATTTCAGACTTCAAGGTATATTACAAAGTTGTAGCAGTCAAAACAGTATGGCACAGGCACAAAAATAGACACATAGATCAATGCAACACAATAGAAAACCCAGAAATAAAGTCATGATTACATGGTCAATTAATCTTTGACAGAGGAGGCAAGATTATGCAATGGGAAACAGTGTCTTCAACAAATTGTGTTGGTAAAACAGGATAAAAACACGAAGAAAAATGAAACTGGACTACTTTTTTCACCATACACAAAGATAAACTCAAAATGGATTAAACACCTAAATGTGAGACCTGAAGCCATAAAAATACCAAAAGAGAGCACAGGCAGTAATGTCTCTGACATCAGCTTTAACAACATTGTTCTAGATACACTTCCTGAGAAAAGGGAAATAAAAACAACAAGAAAATATTGGGACTACATCAAAATAAAAATCTTCTGCCCAGTGAAGGAAACAATCAACAAAACTAAAAGGCCATCTGTGGGGTGGGAGAAGATATTTGTAAATGATATATCTGACAAAGGGTTAGTATCCAAAATATATAAAGAACTTATACAACTCAACACTGAAAAACCAAACAATCCAATTTAATAATGGGCAGAAGACATGAATAGACATTTCTCCAAAGAAGACATCTAGATGTCCAACAGATATATGAAAAGATGCTCAACATCACTCATCATCAGGAAATCAAAACTGCAAATGAAATGTCACCTCACACCTATCAGAATGACTAAAATCATCAACTCAAGAAGTAACAAGTGTTGGTGAGGAAGTGGAGAAAAAAAGGAACCCATGTGCACTGCTGGTGGGAGTGTAAACTCGTCCAGCTGCTGTGGAAAACAGTATGGGAATTCCTCAAGAAGTTAAAAATAGAACTACCCTATGATCCAGCAATTTCCCTACTGGGCGTTTACCCCCAAAATACAAAAACACTAGTTCAAAGTGATACATGGACCCCTATGTTTATTGCATCATTATTTACAATAGTAAGATATGAAGGCAACCCAAGTGTCCATCCACAGATGAATGGCTAAGGAAGATATATATATATATATATATATATATATATATATATATGGAATGTATGTATGTATGTATGTATATATATATATATATATGGAATGTAGTATATATGTAGATATATATTGTATATGTATATACAATATACAATGTAGTATATATATTAGGAATTGATAAGATGTTTTATACATATATTATGCATATATTATACATTATATATTTATACAATTATATATTATACGTATAAATATATATATCCACACACACACAATAGAATATTACTCAGTCATAAAAAAAGAATGAAATCTTGCCATTTGCAAAAATATGAATGGACCTAGAGAGTATAATGCTAAGTGAAATAAGCCAGTCAGAATAAGACAAATGTCATCTGATTTCACTATTGGAGGGGGTGATAAACCATGGCAGATTGTGGACTCTGAGAAAGAAACTGAGGGTTTTCGAGGGGAGGAGGGTAGGGGGTTGGGTGAGCCTGGTGGTGGGTATTAAGGAGGGCACATATTGCATGGAGCACTGGGTGTGGTGCATAAACAATGAATTTTGGAACACACACACAAAAAAATCAATTTAAATTTAAAAAAAGAATTTAAGAAACAGAACAAAGGGAAAAAAGAGACAAATCAAAAAACAGACTCTGAAATACAGAGAACAGATAGTTATCAGAGGAAAGGTGGATGGGGGTGGATGAAATTGGTGAAGGGGATTAAACGTACACTTATCATGATGAGCACTGAGAAATGTATGTGGCAATTGTATCATTGTATTATACATCTGAAACTAATAAAACACTGTATGTTAACTACATTGGAGTTAAAATTTTTTTAGAAGTAAAAAAAAATGGGGATGATAATAATAGTACCTGTTTCCTGAGACTGATATGAGGAAGAGATGAGCTGATACATGTAAAGAATGAGGCCTAGAACATAGTAAGTACTCTGAAGCTATCAGTTTCTATCCTCCTCATTACTATTACTATTATTAAACTATAAACTAGGTGTCCTTATTAAAAATTAACAAATTCTTTTTCATTAAGGGATATTTTACCTGCTAAATTATAAGCAGAAAATCAGGGGGTTGTGAATAGAAATTTTATTTTCTTTCTTGATAATTGCTGTTTCTTTTTTACCTAAAGTTTAATTCTCACTACACAGACAAAACACACATATCCTTATTCATTTAATAAACATTTACCCATGATTTGGTAACACATTGCAGACCAGACCTCTCTTTCATTGATACCATATCACTAGCTTCTCTCATGGTTCCTAGCACATGGTATAGATAACATGTAATGGGCAAGTGAATGCATAAGTCCCTACTATGTGCTCATGGTACTTGGCCCTGCAAAGCTGAATGAGTCCCAGTCCTTAGGCTGAATGGGAGAGGCAGGCATGTAAGTTCTATAACTCATGACTCACAGAGGCAGGCCTTGCTGGCTCCTGCTGGGTCACTTGGAGACAGGTCTCAAAGGAGGGTTAGAAATCACTCTGGATAAGACAGGAAGAGTCGCTCTAAGTGAAGACATACATGTAAGCTTCTGGAGGCTTGAGAGATCTTGGGATGTTCTAAGAATGGCGAGTAGTCTGATATGACTGAGCACAGAATGTTTGGTTATAGGCAAGCAGGATCTGAGACCAGCATGGAGGCTGGGGCCAGACATCATTTGTTCTCGTGTTCCATGCTGAGGAGTTCAGACTCCTTGCTGAGGGCAGTGGAAACCACTAAAGGCTTTTGAGTAAGAAAGTAGAAGCGTTAAAAAAAAAAAAAAAGGTGTATGTTTGGATCAGTTGATAGGTGATCAGTGAGGATACAACAATGAGAGTGGATGGAGGTGAGGTGAGGGCATTTCAAAAGCAGGAAGACCAACAGGAAACTCCTGGGGATAGCTGGGAGAGACATGGCTGTGGTCTGAGCTGGAATACTGGAAGGGAGAGAAGGGAGAGGCTTGAGAGACTTTTTAATGGTAGATTTGACAGGATTTTGAGATTAAATGTATAGAGAGAACTGAGAATAGAAAGTAGGAGAAAAAACGACAGCCTGTGTCCCTTTTAGCCACTATTTGGGTGAACTGCAGGTTGGTGGAAACATTCCTGGATTCTACCTGTGGGGGGGGATAAAGAATGAATTCAGGTACACACAGATGTTCCCGTTATATGTACCTGTGCACACGTGTGCATACACACCATTACCCACTTGTAATTATTGACATTAAAACAGAAAATCAAAAGTCACAGAGGGGGTTATAAGGGTGCCTTAAAGTAACATAAAACAATCTTCCCAAAAAGGTTTGGATTGAGATGAGAGCCAGGAAAGAAACTACATGCATAGTCACTGGATTGTGGGATGACCTAGACCTGCTTTGTCTTCAGTCACCTCTGACTGGCATGACCTGTTTCCTGCAATGGTGACCTTCACTAGATAAAGTAACATCCTATATCTACGAATATGACACCACTACCCACTGCCCACAAGAGAAACCCTCTGAGTCTTCAACCTCCCTGGGATGATGACAGTTTCACAGCAGCAGCTGGTCATGACTACAAGTGCAGCCTGAGACCTTAGAACAGGAGGAAACAGAATGGCCCCCATGAGAATGGAGGTCCCCTGACCTTCGCCTTGTTAATGATGCTCTAATCAACAGAGCAAACCAGTCACGCCTGGCAGAGGGTGCTTTAAACCCCAGTCCCTGCCTGCTTTCCTGGAACACCATGCCCTGTGACATTAAGTACTGAAATTAAATGTTAAATTCAGAGGAAGGGCCATATGGTATGAAAAAGCAACTCAGCACACAGACATTAAGAGAATGTGGACTTCTTCCCGACTATTTTTGAGGGGCATTGGCCTTTAACCAGGCTGGGGGCTCCCCTTGCCTGTCACTGCATGTGTGCATCATAGGGGCAGGAGGGACCCAGTCTGCACTCAGCACGGCTGTGACTGTAATAGGACAGCTTTATGGTAAGTGAGGAGGCACATCTATTACAGAGTCTCTTGCTCCAAGCTGCAGATGAGAGAAATCCTCTAATCTCACTCAGTTTTAATCCTGGATTAAGGCAGATTTGTTAATAAAACACTAGTAAAATCAAGAATAGTTTGCAATTATCTTCAAGTTCTATTACATGTATTTTATGGTTTTAAAAACACACATAGATGAAGTATATTTTAAATTCCCTGCACTTCTGAGTACAAGTTCCAGGAAATTAAGAGTTCCAATGACAAAGTGACAGCTGGAAAACACAAAGAGGGATGAAAAGAGAGAAGAGAATGGTTTGATGAAGAGAATATTCTTATTATTTACCTAACAGGCTAATCCAATCAAAATGACAACCCCAAAGAGTGCTGGTGTGGAGAGCAACGTTGAGTTTGTGATGTGTGTAGTGTGTATCAAGCTCAGACACAGGAGTGCTAGACCAAGTTGTCTCTCCCACCTTCAGAAGAGCAGTATTAGCTATGTAGACTAGGATTTCCAGCAACTCAAGGAGAATAAACTGTCCTGCCTCTTCTACTCTGCACCTAGGACACCTCCAGATACGACATCACATCCTTGGGGAATCTGCGAAACCCTGAAGGGGACAGCCCCATTAGACCACGCGGAACCTGGGTCTCCAAACAGTCTACACTCCAGGAGAGACTCATATGGCTGCCTCTTTTCTCACTTCTAGAGTCGGGGCTCCTGGTGGTGCTAAGACAGTGTGGTCAGGTTACAAGATGGCCCTGCTCCTGTGAACCTTTGGGAGGGCATTTGGGTACCATCAGCCTGTGAGAATGGATCACTTTCTGTACATGCTTTCTGTTTGTGCTGGCTTTGTTTCAGAGTTTGTTGTGCATAGACCCTCTCTTCCCTTGGGACTGATTCAGAAGTGGGGACGGTCCAGAGACATAACTGCCCCCACTGCCCACAGGCGGGGTCCAGCTCACATGTATATTTTCTTTGTTCAGCACAGAGTTAGCTCATACAATGCTGGGATGGTGGAAAGTGTACCCTTCACATAACAAACACATTCCTGGCTTGTGGCAAATATGAGAGATGTGGTAACTCAGCGCTGCATCCCACCTGGTGACAATCCTCAGGAGAGCAGGGGTAGCCATTCCCACTAAGTTAAGTGGGTGCACACAATGCTCACCACAGGCCACACGACTCCCTAGGTACCACTCTTCACAGAGGCTGACTATCCCTGGCATTCATTGCTTATCTTGCTCGTGCTGCTGTTCATCTTACAGTCAAGGAGATATGGACTCTTTTTTGCTCCTGTGTCTCTCTTGGGGAAATTGAGAGACCACAGAGCTGCATGCTTTGTCAGCATGCTCACTCACTTATGGTGCTTGCCTGGCCCCTCTGGGCATTTGTTTTTGTAACCCTAACAAGTCCAGGCCCATATATCTGGCCAAAGCCATATTTACACAGAACAGCGTGCACTGTTACAGACCAGCATCTTGGATTTGACCAGAAGCCATGGATCTTTGGGAATGCCAACTTTCCAATTCATGAATGTCAATCTGCAGATCTTACTATGATGAAGAGAAAAATTTCCTAGAATTGAGGTACAGCTTTAGGAGGTTCAGAACACCCTGAAATTGTAAACGAAATCTTAGGTGAATAAGAAAATTTTTTTTTCTTGAAGAGACTGTTAATAACTTCCATTAGATTCTCAAAATTATGTTCCAAAAGAGTTAATGATTTAGCAAACTGTACATATTTGTACCCTATCTTATTCCAAAAATTTGAGATTTACAAGGATATCTATAACATAAAAGTTATAATAAATTAGGACCAGGCATTAAAAATGAGAGTTGGTTCAGCTGATCTGGCTATTTGGGACTAAGGTCCCTTACCCATGACCTTGTCATATGTCTCCCTGGATCATTCATTATTGAGGCTCTTGATCCCTAACAAGAATAAAAGGGTTTTTGCTTGGGAAAAAAAAAAAAAAAAAAAAGAAAAGAAAACTAGGCAAAATAGTCAAAAAAAAAATGTGCTGGGACATGAGTTTTAAATAAATTCTAAACCTTCTGGAATGCCAGGGAAGAAATTTAAATGCAGGAGCACCTGACTAGGGTTCAGTTGCAAAAACATTCCTCCAATGGCTGGGAGAAGCATGGACCAGAGTGGGGCAAAGCAGAGAGAGGGAAGCAGTTAACAGGTCACCTAGAATTTGAAGAAGCAGGACAGCAGAAGAGTGTGATGGTGAGAATGGAGGAGAGGGATAGATTCTAGGGATTTGATGACTTATCTAATGTGCAAAGGAAGGAGTGTTGCTTTAGGCTCCTACATGAATGGGCATGCCAATCTGAGCTGGAGCTCACAGGAGCCAGAACCAGTCTGAGGGAGACTGAATCTGATTTTTGAAAGTTGATTTTTGGTGCTTAAATTTGGGATGTCCCTAATCTCTTTCTAGATCTCAGTTTTATCATTTCTGAAATGTAGCATTTTTACCTGAAAAGAGATTTTTTGAAGCTTATTATATACAAAGATATACCTTATGAAGTTATTTATGTGATTATATTAAATAAGATTGTATACATGAAAAGGACCTTCTAAACTAAATATTAAAATTCTTTTTATAAATAATAGTTATCTAATATATAAGTAAAGTCTGTCTTCCTTGCAAGGGATAAAAACCTAAAGCAAACTGAGCTGAGTGCGAAGCGAACACAACAGCTTATCTACCAAGAAAATTTATTTTTTATTTTTATTTTTTTAAAGATTTTATTTATTTATTTGACAGACAGAGATCACAAGTAGGCAGAGAAGCAGGCAGAGAGAAAGAGGAGGAAGCAGACTCCCTGCTGAGTAGAGAGCCCGATGTGGGGCTTGATCCCAGGACCCCTGGGATCATGACCTGAGCTGAAGGCAGAGGCTTTAACCCACTGAGCCACCCAGGCACCCCGAAAATTTATTTAAAAAAATTTTATTTTAGAAAGAGAGCAAGTGAGAGTGTGCCTGAGTGTGGGGAGGGGCACAGTCTCAAGCAGAGTCCCTGCTGAGTGCAGTGCTCCAGGTGTGGGGCTTGATCCCAAGACCCATGAGATCATGATCTGAGCACTGAAACCAAGAGTTGGATGCTTAACCCGCTGTGCAACCCAGGTACCCTGTAAATAAAAAGTTTAGAGAAAGGTCTAGTTTTAGGTACAGCTGGATCCAAGGTTTCCAGATTCTGCTCCAGTTCTTGGCTGAGTCTTCTCTGCTCTGTGTAATGGTTCTATTCTCAAAGAAGCTCTCTTCTTGATGGGGTCAAATTGGTGGCAGCAGTCCAGCCCCCTAGTCTTCCACACCAGAGAGGATTTTATCATTAGTGTAGGGCTGTGCATAAAGGGGATGGAGAGTATACTTCTGGTGAGCTGGACATCTGGGGTCCATGGTTGAATGCACGAGCATTCACAGAGCTCTCAAGATTCAATGCTTCTTTTAGAGGATTGACTGGGATGAAAATTCAAAAGCCCTGATAACTAGAAAGCCCCATTCAAGGGAAGGTAGTCAGGATTTAGCAGGTAGAGATATCCAGAAGAATTATAATTCTCTCCTGGATTATTAAATTGAGAGGTTCTAGGATTTCTGTGTGCATTGGACAAGAATCTGGGGTCCAGGATCTTCTAAGACCTCTGCAAAAGGAACTGCACATTCCTCCCCACCCCAACCCTGAGTCTCTGCTCCCAGAGCCTGGAGCCTGTCTGGTTGAGATTTCTTGGGGCCAGGGCTCTTAAGATAGGCAGGGGGGATTTGAGACATAAGTTTGTGGTTAGTACTTTAGTTCTGGGCCAGTTGATCATAAATAGATTTTGACGGTGCACATAAAGTACGCTGATTGCCAACACACACCTACAAGTGGATATGCACATGTGTGTGAGTGTATATAGTCACACACCCGTGCACACACACATACCTCAAAAAGCAATTTTCCCCCCAGAGCATCAAGAAAGTTCCCCTTTCCACTTAAATGCTTTTCCAAATAGTCTTATTTTATTTTATTTTTTTTATTTATTTCTCTGCCATATCCTTTTCAATCTGGAAAGTGACTTGGCCTCTTTTCCCCCATCTATTTTCTGCCTTCCCACTATTCAGTTTAGGCATGAAACACAGAACTAGATTGAAAGCATTCAATGGCTATTCAATCGGAGAAGAAAAGAGCCCCTTGGAGCTTTATTAGATATGAAGATCCACAATAAAAATCAATTTCTGCCTCTTTATGCAGTTTAAATGACAAAGCACCCACCCATTCTGCAGCCATTGTGCCGGGGAAATGTAATTCAGTCCCCGAGCTGGGCCCAGAGCACCGCAGACTCCCTGACCTGCACTGACAGATTCCAATATGATACAGACCTTCGGAGATAATGACAGCCACTTCATCTCACTGCAAGAAAAAAGTTATCTGATATCTTTGAGGGTTAAAAGGCTATGTGGGCAGCATTTTCAATAACCCACTAAATCAGCATCTTAAAAAATACCTAAGCTTTGTTCCTTTAAAAAAAATTTGCCCCTTACTCCTAACTCCATTTCTGAGCCCCAGATGATAGTGTCACAAGTGTGTCCTGCCAAACCTATTGAGCCTTCTTCAGTAAGGAAAGGGAACCTCCTAGATAATTAGTCCAAAGGAAAACAAGGTGAGAGAAATGTCTTTATTCTTCTATGGAATACAGATCTTCAGGTGTCCAGGTCTTGACAAAATAAATGAAATGAAACCAACTTCAAAACAAAATAAACAAAACAAAACAAAACAAAAACCCCCTGGTCCCAGATCTGTTCTAAAGAGTTTAAAATGCTACTATAGAAAGTTTTCTCTAATAAGAGCTGACACAGCCCCTTTAATAGAAAGACGATTGTGTTTGGAGAAAGTTTGTAACTGAGTTGTTGCCAAGGGAACCACTGGAAACACTGCAGCTGGTCATTAGTTTCCACTGGTAGAAAATGATCCAGAGAAAAATGGAGAAAAGCTAAGGAGTGAGAAGTGTATTTCTCCTTTTGTTTAGGTGAGTTGAGTATGGTTTGCTTGCAGGAAAACATGTAATGGGAAATCAGTCCTGGTGGTTCCCATTCTGAGCCTGGAGAGGGACACATGTAGTCTCTCACTCTCATCAGTGGGGTAGAAGGGTATAGAGATGGTGAGAGAGAAACTGCATCTGTTCTCTGGTCACTGGGAAGAACTCAGAAGGAGAAGGCTGTGGGATGATTAAACAAAGACTGAGGGAAGGACTTCGGGCTCTCACCTGAGAAAAGAGCAGGATGTTACAAAACCACCTGGTTGCAATCTGTAAGTCCTGTGAGGGATTCGAATGAGCCAGACTGATGAGGCATTGCTGGGGGTGTGGTGGGGGTAAAGTGGGGGTGGGAGCTCTGGGTTCGAAGAGCGCTGTGTGACTCTAGGAAATCTTCTCACTGCCTGGGTCTCATCTCTCTAGTTGATAGGGTATGAAGTCTCTGCCAAACGATCCTTAAAGTCCCTTTTATTATCCTCATAATCTATCATTTGATCCCCAAATACAGTTATTTGATATATATGATATATGATATTGTTATGTATGATATACAACTGTATAGTTATTGCCCTTTGATTTTAGATTTTAAAAATGCTTTGCAACCAACCATTCTAATAAACATTCCTTAAAAAGTGGAAAATCTCAATTTTGCTCCATATCTAGGAAAACATGACACCACTGCACAGGCCTGTCATGGCCAATAGGTTTTGTCTTGTGTGCCAACTCTGACTGACAGGCAGCGGCTATCTGGAGCAGTGCTGTCTGATAGAAATATGGGAGACATAAAAATGAGCCACATTTGTAATTTTTAAAAATGTGGTTAAAAAAACATGCCAATATAATGTACCCTCTTAACCATTTTAAGGGCACAGTACAGTAGTGTTAACATATGCACCTTGTTATACAACAGTTCTCTAGAATGTCTTCACCATGAAAAATTGAAACTTAGAGCCATTAAACAATAATTCCTTTTCCCCCTCTCCTCTGGTCCTTGGCAGCCTCTTTTCTACTCTTTTCTTTCTATGATTTTTGACTATTTTAGATACTTCCTATTAGTGGAATCAGACAGTATTTGTTCTTTTGTGACTAGCATATTTCACTTAGTGTAAGGTTCCTGCATATTAGAGCATGTGACAGGATTTCCTTCTTTTTTTAAGGCTGCATGTTATTCTATTTTAATGTATATATCACAGTTTCATTATCCATTCATCCACTGATAAACATGTGGGTTTCTTCCGCATCTTGGCTATTGTGAATATAATGCTGCAAATCAACAAGAGTATGCAAATATTTTTCTAGATCCTGCTTTCAATTCTTTTGGATACATACCCAGAAGTGGGATTTTTGGATCATATGGTAATTCTATTTTTAATTTTTTGAGGAAGCACCATATGTTTTCCATAGTGGGTATACTATTATACAATACCACCAACAGTGCACAAGGGTTCTAATTTCTCTGTATCAGCTTTAATATTTTTTTTTTTTTTGTCTTCGTTCATTTGTTGACAGTGGCCATCCTAACACATGTGAAGTAATATCTCATTGTGGTTTTGATCTACATTTCCCTGAGGATTAGTGAAGTTGACCATGTTACATGCTTGTTGGCCATTTGCATATCTCCTTTAGAGAAAGTCTATTCCAGTCCTTTGTCAATTTCTTAATTGGATTATTTGTTTTGTGGTGTTGAATTATAGGAGTTTTTTTTTTATATATTCTAGACATCAACCATTTTTCAGATATATAATTTGCAAGTATTTTCTCCCATTTTGTAGGTTGCCTTTTCACTCTGTTTTTCCTTTGCTGCACAGAAATTTTTAAGTTTGACAGTTTCATTTGCCCATTTTTGCTTTTGTTGCCTGGCTTTTTGCACCACTTCTAAGAAATCAGGAGAAAATTCAATGTCACAAAGCTCTCCTTCTCTGTTTTCGTCTAGGAGTTTTTCAGTCTCATGTCTTATGCTTGTCCTCACTCTGTTTTGAGTTAATTTTTGGATATGGTATAAGATAAGAGTCCAACTTCATTCTTCTATGTGTGGCTATCCAGTTTTCCCAGCACCATTTGTTGAAAAGATTAGCCTTTTCCGCATTGTACGGACTTGACATCCTTCTCAAAGGTATTTGACCATATGCTGAGAGTTTATTTCTCATGTGTAATTTTAAAATTTTCTAGAAGTCGTATTTTTAAAAAAGAAACAGGATTAATCAATTACATATATGTGTGTATATGTATATATAGTTTAATTCAATAAATCTGAAATCTTTCAGATAAAAAATTATTAATTAAATATTATATATTTTTTTAGCTAAGTTTTCAAAATGTGGTATTTGTTTTATATGTAAGCACATGTCAGTCCAGACTGGCCATATTCCAAGTGTTCAATGGCCACGTGTAGCTAGTGGCTACAAACTGAACAGCACATTCATGTCTAGAGACTTGTGTTGAGGATGGTGTTTCCTTGATCAGTTAGCAGCATCTGCAATGGATAAACTTTAGGACTGTACACATAGCATGTTACCACTTATTTGTCAGGCTGGCTTGGGTCACAACCAGGACTGTGACTAGGTTCCCATTTTACCATAATTTTAAGTTTGGGTTTTTGTGTTGAGGTGACATGAGAAAGATCTCAGTTTTCATTGAAAAAATAATGAATTTAGGGATTTAGGGCATTGGAGCAGATTCTCCTTAGCAGATCCAACTTCCTACATTTGGAGAAAAGTTTTTCTGTGTTAGAAGAATCCCTCCTAAGAATTGAGGTCCACATTTCTTCTCTGTGGTTTGAGTTAGTTGCTACTTCGTTGTGACGACAGATAGTGAACACAAATCCAGCCTTCAGTTGTAGAGTTAGAAGTTTAAGTGGAAGGAAAGCAGTGTTTTAGCACGTACCCTAATTCTTGCTTACACCCCTAAATTGATCATTGTGGTATCCTGTTCTAAGCTAGAAAGAGTTTAAAGGAATAATCAGATTTTCTTTTCAAAGAGATACATTTTTAGTAATCAAAGCATATTCCCAGTTATCTAAACCTTTATCTGAGTGTGTGACCACACTTTTTTTTCAGAGGTGTAGGGGATTAATTTGTGCCTGTTTTATTATAATCCAGTACAGCCAAAACTATTTTTCAAAATATGAGCGGTCATCGTTACATTCTTTGCTGACTCTACTTAATCTCTTTGTCTTTGACACAAATCATGGTATAATCTTTGACATTTTAAAATTCATCTTCCCAAGTCTAGTTTACTAGAGATAAGAATAATGTTTGTCTTCAAGTTCAAGGAGGCCAAGAAAATAAGACTGGAAGGGCAGCCAAGATAATTTAGTAAGGTCAGCCTTTCTAGGATTTTATACTGTTTCTGGGTTATTTCTTTGAAGTTCAATTCATACTGGGAATCACAGTTTAAAGGCTAGAGCTAGTGTGGTATTGATTCTTAATTTACAGAGTGGTAATTTCCTGGGGAAGTGAACTTCAGATTATTTGGGTAATGATGCAAAACATTTTATTCCCTATAGAATATTTCTTGGGTCTCCTATCATTTTTTTAAGATTTTTTTTTTTTTAAAGATTTTATTTATTTGAGAGAGAGTACAAGTATGTGTGTATGGAGGGGGAAGGGACAGAGGAAGAGGGAGAAGCAAATTCCATTGCTGAGCAGGGAGCCTGATACAGGGCTCCATCCCAGGACCCTGGGATCACGCCTCGAGCTGAAGGCCGCTCAACTGACTAAGCCCCCAGGTACCCCTTGGGTCTCCTTTATTAAAAGGTCATGACTCTTGCTTCATTGTGTGACCTTGATCATATTAGACTCAGTATAATGCTACTGATGTAGGATATGAAAAATATTAATAAAAATGTTAGTAATCACTTGGAGCTTGTTGAAGTAAAATAAAAATTCCAGAATGAGATACTTTGTCATTAAAGATTCTCTCTTGATTTCGAAGCTTAGGTTCTTGGACTGGACCCATTCCAATTTTGATATTTGGTAAAATATTTAACTGTGCCTATGTGTTCACAGAAAACTTTCCAGAGAGTAACAAAACCTAGTTAAGAGCTCCATCATTAAATCAGTTTTTTTTAGACAAAATATTAAAGAAAGGTTGATTGAATTGCTCATATGGTTCAGAGCTGACCTCCCCTTACAGCGCAAGTGGTATAGTAAAGCCAGCTGACTTCATGGAGCAATTAGATCAGGGAGTAATACTTTGCCACAACTCAGGTGATCACAGCTGGCACTGGAAAGGTCTCTCAGCCTAAAGATTCCTCCTTTAACTTACCTTACAAGTTGTGAGGTCAGAGATAAGACTTGCCTGGCAAAGTGCTGGAGCTAGAAACCCTATGTATTGATTCTGTGATAGAAATTTAATTTTGGTTGGATTATCATTTTTCCAGCCTTAAGAACTGAATCATGGTTGGTCAAGCCAATAATTAGCTTTGAAGTGAACCACTTCTGGATAAAGAAGCATAAAGAAGAATATTTCCTTCTTTCAAGGAGGGTTTCCCTTGCCTAAAAGAAAGGAAAGGCCACAAAGAAAATACCCCTGCCCTGCACCAGCCTGTTTCCTATCTGCAGGCTGACAATGAACCCAGTAGTTATCAAAGCATGATCCCCAAGCAACAACATTAGCACCACTTGGTGACTTGTTAGAAATATAAATTCTCAAAAGTTAACTACTGGGACTTCATCAAGTTAAAAAGCCTTTGTAAAGGAAACAGTCCACAAAACTAAAAGGCAACCTATGGAATGGGAGAAGATATAATGACACATCAGATAAAAGGCTAGTATCCAAAATTTATAAAGAACTTATCAAACTCAACACCCAAAAAAACAAAAATTCCAGTCAAGAAATAGGCAGAAGACATGAAAAGATATTTCTGCAGAGAACACATCTATGTGGCCAACAGACATATGAAAAAGTGCTCAACATCACTCAGCATCAAGGAAATACAAATCAAAACCACAATGACATACCACCTCACACAAGTTAGAATGGCTAAAATTAATAACTCAGGAAACAACATATGTTGGTGCAAAAAGGAGCACCCTCTTACACTGTTGGTAGGAATGCAAATTGAATCAACTACTCTGGAAAACAGTATGGAGGTTCCTCAAAATGTTAAAAATAAAACTACCCTATGACCCAGTAATTACACTACTAAGTATTTATCCAAAGAATACAAACATAATTCAAATCATACAAACATGAAGGGGCACATGCACCCCAATGTTTACAGCAGCAATGTCCATAATAGCCAAACTATGGAAAGAGCCCATATGTCCATTGACAGATGAATGGATAAAGAAGATGTGGTATGTATATACAATGGAATATTACTCAGCCATCAAAAAAGAATGAAGTCTTTCCATTTGCAATCACATGGATGGAACTAGAGGCTATTATACTAAGCGAAATAAGTCAGAGAAAGACAAATATCATATAATTTCACTTATATGTGGAATTTAAGAAACAAAATAAATGAACATAGGGGAAGGGGTGGAAAAATAAAATGAAAACAAAGAGGGAGACGAAACACAAGAGACTCTTAAGCAGGAGGCAAACTGAAGGTTGTTGGAGGGGAGGTGGTTAGGGGAATGGGGTAACTGGATGATGGGTTTTAAGGAGGGCACTTGATGTAATGAGCACTGGGTGTTGTATGCAATGATGAATCCCTGAATTCTACCTCTGAAACTAATAATACACTATATGTTAATTAAATTGAATTTAAACAAAAACTAAAAAGATTAATATAGCAGGCCTGATGACTGCTTTTCTTAGATGGTCCTGTTTGCAAGGTGTCTGAAAACTGGATTTCAGGAGGGTTCCCATCACTTCCTGCTCAGAATGGTTCTTTATGCCTAAACTTTAAAAGTAATGTCATTAATACTGAATACCAGCTTTCTGGAATTTTGGTACATACTGAAGCCTCCTTGGTCTATGACATCAATAATAATGGCAGCACTCAGTGGTGTAGAGGGTGAATCCTTCTGTTTCTGAATTAACCAACCCAGGAATTACCTACCTTTTGAATTCTTGAATGAGATAATAATATATTAATAGCCTATTATGTAAAAAAAATCCAAATGAATAATACATTATTACTTTAACTCAGGGGTTGGCAACTATGACCCACAGGTCAAATCTGGTCCATTCCTCATTCTTGTATGGCTTGTGAGATAAGAATGGTTTTTACATGTTTAAATGATTGAGAAAAATTAAAAAGAATAATACTTTGTAACATGTGAAATATATATAAAATTCATATTTCAGTGTCCATGAATAAAATTTTATTGGAACGCATCCATTTATGTATTTTCTCTGGCTGCTTTCATGCTACAATGCATACACAGTTGAGTAGTTGTGATAAAGACCATATGCCTCGTAAGCTTAAAATACTATCTAGTCCTTTACAGAAAATGTTTGCTGATCCTTACTATAATTGATTGATCCTCTTTACTTTTTTAGGGTATGGAAAAAAAAAAACTACACCTTTTCAGATTTTCCTGTTACACATGTACTATTTGGCTTTTATAAGCAGGTTTGCTGTCTCCCTTCCTCAGACCTTTCTCCCTTCCCCAGAACTATCCAACAACCTCGAGGGGTAAGTCCTACTTCTAATCTCCAGCAGAAAAGAAGTTGGTAGTCTGTTAATTGCTTCTGTCCCTGGTGGGTCCTTGTCTGCCACTGCCTTGATTCTCTTCCTAGTTCAGATGTCACATAGTCCAAGATGGTGCCCACTCCATGTCACATGCACATGGTAAACTTTTTATTTTCAGAGCAAAGTTGTCATGCCAGGATGGCTGGATCTCCAGAGGCTGCCAGAACCACCTCTTTGCTCCAAACCTGTAGGATCATGTATGGCCTGGGTCATTAGTCCTGATGCCCCTCCCTATCAGTTAGTTCCTCCCTAGGTATCGTGGTGTTCTTTTTTTTTCCTAGTTTTTTTTTTCAATTTTAAATTAAATATAGACATATAATACTATATTATTTTCAGGTGATTTGACAATTATAAATATTATGAAATGCCCACCATGATAAAGTTATCATCTGTCATTGAAGTTATTATGATATTATTGACTATATTCCTTATGCTGTACTTCTCATCCCCGTGTCTTATTTATTTCATAACTACAAATTTACTCCTCTTGATCTCCTTCACCTATTTTGCCAATCCCTTCTGCCTCCCCTTCCCCTGGCAAACACCAGTTTGTTCTCTATATTTACAAGTCTGTTTCTATTTTTGTTGTTTGTTCATTTGTTTCTTAGATTCTCTATATAGGTGAAATCTGATAGTATTTGTCTTTTCCTGTTTGAGTTATTTCACTTAGCATAATACCCTCTAGGTCCATTCATGTTGTCACAAATGGCAAGATTTCATTAGTTTTTATGACTGAGTAATATTCCATTGTGTATATATACTACATCTTCTTTATCCATTCATCTGTAGATGGTCTTGGTGTCCTTTTATGTCCATAGACTTTGACCAGAATCACTGTCATCCATTCCCATAGTCTCTCTTAATTGTGCACCTTACTTCCAAGAAAGCCCCTGAGTTCCTTATACAGATTTACCTGGTCTTTCTTCAGAGCTGTGGATATCAAGAAGTGGGATAGATTTTGCTAAACCATGTGGAGGGAGAAAGAACTCCTTTACATTTCTTTTCCCTACAACGTAAGGGTGAAGGCCTCCCAAGTGACTCTTATCAGAACAAAGAAAATCTATTTTAAAGTAACTTGTTCCTCTCCAAAACATGGAATTAGCTGATAAAACTGTTTCTTGCAGCACAATAAAACTGATGGCAAAGGGCGCCTGGGTGGCTCAGTGGGTTAAACCTTTGCCTTCAGCTCAGATCATGATCTCAGGGTCCTGGGATTGATCCCCACATTGGGCTGTCTGCTCAGCAGAAAGCCTGCTCCCCCTCCTTCTGTCTCCCTTTCTGCTACTTGTGATATCTGTCAAATAAATAAAAATAAAATCTTCTTAAAAAGAGAGAAATCTGTTACTACAAAAAAAAAATACTGGAATAACTAGTCAGTGTTTTAGCCCAGGTTCCCTAGAAAACAAAGTATGAGGCCAGAATTAAGAGCTGAGCCTTTATTTGGGAGGTAAAATCCCAAATGTACTTGATGGGGCACCTGGGTGGCTCAGTGGGTTAAAGCCTCTGCCTTCAGCTCAGGTCATGATCCTGGAGTCCTGGGATCGAGCCCCACATCCGACTCTCTGCTTGGCAGTGAGCCTGATTCCCTCCCACACACCCCCCCGCCTGCCTCTCTGCCTACTTGTGATCTCTCTGTCAAGTAAATAAATAAAATATAAAAAAAAAAAAAACCCTGACAGCAAATTCTTTGACACTCCTCTGATCACGAGGGGATGCATCTGCACTCCTCTTGAATCTGGGTTCACTTGTGTCTGCTTTGACCCACAGTGTACGGTAGAAGTGATGCAATGCCAAGCCTGGACCCAACTTCTAAGAGGACTAACAGGTTTTGCTTCCTTACTTTGTGCCCTGAGTTACCATGGAAGGAGCTCCACTACACCAAGGCCACCATATTGTGAGGAAGCCCAAGCTAGCCACGGGGAGATATAGATGCTGATCCACAGCCAGTCCGCAATTGCTTCAGCCCCTGACCTTTTAGTCTTGTAGCAGAAGGCCTGGAAATCATTAAGCAGAGAGAGGCTACCCAATTATACCTTGTCCAAATTTCCTCCCCACAGAATCATGAGATGTAACAATAAGAAACCATTTCTTTATTAATATAGAACCATAAGCTACTATATTTCTATTAGTTTGTTACAGAGCAACAGAGGGTGATAGAACTTTATTATAATGCTGAATTTTGCTGTTATCAGAGTTTAACACTTATCAGAGGGAGGCTAAAATCTGCCTTAAAAAGGAATTTCCTTCCATTAATGTCTGTAGTTTAGTAAATGGTGTGATACCAATCCCAACATGAAATATTAATTCCAATGTGAATGTCCTACTTTTGATAATTGTGTAATTGTTGTATCAATTATTAACATTAGGCTGGAAGAAGGGTATAATTGAATTCTCTGAACTACTTTTTGCAACTTCTCTGTAAGTCTAAAATGATTTCAGAATTAAAAAAAAATAAACAAGTCTTTTTTTCTATGCCTTTTTCTCTTTTGTCTCAGAGGCTGCATCTGTGGACTGCAATCTTTCTCATGGAAAATTGCCAGAGGCAGCTGTATGAGGCCCTATTTAAATCCCTGAAGTCTTGGAAATGCCATCAAAGAGGAAGTGGATCTTTAAATTTCTACCTGGGTGGTGTTCATCTCAGAACCCTGTGCTCAGAGCTTGAAGAGAATTTCTGAGACTTCTCTGCATGGCTCTCAGTGGCCCTGCCTAAAGAGGTACTAAAGAGATATGAGAAAAAAACTAATGCAATTGGGGGTCAGTTACGTTGTAAAAGGGATGAGAACCAGCACATCCACTCCCATCAGTCATGCCATCACAACTGCTGAATGTCTGCAACATGTGTAACTCTTCCTTCTCTGCTCAGAGCCTCACTTTGTTGACATCATCCCTCTTCTTGAGAAAAGAACTAACTCAAAGACTCATCCTCTTCTGATATTCCTGCCTAAGAACTTCCAAGCCCAACCCATAAACAATAAAAATTATGTACCCAATTTTCACTGTGAGACCCCATTTCAGAATTGCCTTGTGGTTTTATTCCCCATTGCTACAGTAACTCAGTAAGACTTCATTATTCTGTTACCGGGTTTCTTTTTTTGAGGAGGGAATTTTCCACGAAGAAAAGTGTGGGAGATTGAAAGTGAAACTTCTCTGTATAGGGAGATTTTGAGGGGGGGTTCCCAAGAAAGATTTTTCTCATAAAAAAATAGATTAAAAGTGTGAATCAGGAAAAACAGCAAGTGCCATGTACTCATTTTACTTTTCATTTAAATGTGTCAGGTGCTGAGGATTCAGAGGATAATAAGATATTTCTTTTTGTCATGCAGGGACAGATATATAAACACTCTGGAACAAACAGTGATGGCCACAGGGACAGAAGAAAGCCCAGAGGCATTCGGAGCACAGGTGTTGGGAAGCCTCACTTCACCAAACACCACATTAGTACCCACTTTCTCGCCCTCAGTCTGCTGCAGCCACACCGGCTTCTCTGTTCTTCTTCCAACATGCCAAGCTCTGGCTCTGCTTCAGAGTCTTTGTACTAGTTGTTCTGTCTGGAACATTCTACTCCCAGGTGTTCATGCAGTTCACTCCCTCACTTCAGGTCTCTGGTCAAATGTCACTGTAGCTAAAATTTCAACTTTCTAATGCCCCATCCCCTTTCTCTTCAGACTTTAATATTTTCTTAGCACATATTTTACTTGCATTGTTTATTGATACTTTCTCCTAGTACAATATAAACTCAATAAGGGCATAAAATTTGTCTGCTTTGTTCATTGTTGTATCCCTGGAGCCTAGAACAGGACCTGGTTCTACTAGGTGGTCAATTAATATTTGTTGAATAAATGAAGGAATGAAAGACTGAGACAGGAGGCCCTTTCTGATCTCTTTGTCTCTTCCTATCACCTTACTCAGTTTTTCATTATAACACTTGTCACAATTTTTTACTGTTTTAACCTGTTTTTTTGTTTGTTTGTTTGTTTGTTTGCTGTCTTTGTTCTCCACGAAGACAATGATTTTGTTTTATTCATTGCTATATAACCTTTGTGCCCAGAATAATGCCTGGGACTTGGTTAATGGTCAATCAAGTTTTTTGAAGAATGAATTCATAAGTAAATGTGTGAATAAGTGAGCAAATAAAAAGAGAGCATTTGATGACTGTTTCCACCCACCCTGGCTACATCTCCAATTCCTGAGTAATAAAGCTCAAAGACCAAGATTCACTGAACTGTGCCTATCTTGGGTGCTTAAGAAAAAGCCAAGCTAGTAAAAGCCAACAGGAGAAAGAACCTGGTACACAAGACAGCTTAGCTGACGGAGAGGCTCCCTTGTGGCCTTGCTAGACCCTGAAACTGGCCCTGAACATGGATAGAAAGGGAGTGGAAACTCTCCCTTTCTTTCTGCATGGAAAGCTGCTTCGCCCACAGACAATACATAGGCTGGGATTTCTTCTTCTAAATAAACATAACTTCCAATTTCTCTGTCCCCTAGTATCTTTGCTCTCACCCCGTCCCCATAGTAGATGTGAGAGTGTGCAAAAGAGAAGAGAAGAAATGCCATTGTTCATTCACAGCACCCTGGCCTGATCAGAATATTAGAACTACCTGGACTGAAAGGAATTTGCATAACTCCCTCACTAGATCCTCATTCCCTCATCCTCCCTTTAATTCTAGCTTTTAGAAGCTTTGCAGGGGTTTTTAATTACAATCCAAAAAAGGGCATGTACAATAGTTAAGTGAAATAAAATAACAATACTTAAAATTACAATTGAGCCCCAAACAATGGACAGTTTATTCTCTGCCTTAAAATAAAATAGCTTTCATCTTTTCCCCCTTACAACAGCCTCCTCTGCCTAGATAATGCATTTCGTTAGATTTATTTGCTCAGCCCCGAAAACTTGACACTAAGGGGATTATTTAGTTTTAGATTTGCTGTAGTCCATAGTAATAGCCAACAGGGAACGGAATGAAGCAGCAATATTAGCAGGACGATGGGAGGGGAGGGGGCCGGGGAGGGGGTTGTGCAGTCTGCCGCTAAGCAAAACTGCTTGCATAAACACCATTAAGAAGATTTAGACATTGCTTTCCTTATCATCAGCACTCCTGGAAGAAATAAAAAAAAAAAAAAAGAAAAAAGGGAAAAGGGACAGGCCTTGACTTGCTGTGTATGCGTTTCCATTAAAGGTTCAATAGGAAATAAAACCAGCTGAGAGTCCAAATGCAATGATGCTACAGACCCATCCATGCTGCTTCATCATGGTCCAAAAGAGACATTTGTTCCACATGTTATGGGAAGGAGCAGCTGGATAGAGAACTAAACACCCGTCGCCCCATCTGTGGTGAGCATAGGAGACAAGAAGGCTGCTGCCTGGGTGGTGCAGTGCTCTCGTATATCACACCCCCACCTCCTTTTCACACCCTCCATGCACGCAAACTCCACATCCCAGGATCAAATATTCCTGACTCTCCATGCTCCACCCCAACTGCTCATTTGCAAGCTACCGAGGAAGACTGGAATGGGTGGGAAATAGAAGAAACCGTACTGACAGAAAGACATGCTGGCCATGTGTGGCTGCAGGATTGAGAGGGGTGTGTGTGTGTGTGATAGAGAAAGAGGCAGAGGGGAAGACAAAAGAGGGGAGGACAAGGAAGGACAGATGAGGGGAGGGGAGGGAGAGAGATAAAAAAAGAGAGGAAAGGAGAGAGATAGAGAATGAGAGACAGAGAAAGAGACACAGAAATGAGATGAGATAAGTCCAAATGTGTAGAGAGGGGGAGAGGAGGAAACTGTGGTCAGATCTCCAGAGGGAAAGTGGGAAGACATTTTGGCAGTTGGAAGTAGTTTTAAAGTAGAGTCAGAATCAAACAGGCTATTTCCAGAAAAGTGTCTGCCAGTCTGTCTGTCTGAAAAGTTCTGTATGCACCTAGGACAATGGAAAAGTTACAACTAGACACTGCATGGCTCACAGAGTACCAAGAACAGATAATAAGTTATTATCAGGGGAACCTGGCTGGCTCAGTTGGAAGAGTGTGTGTGACTCTTGATCTCAGAGTGGTGAGTTCAAGCCTCACACTGTATGTAGAGATTACTTAAGTAAATAAATAATTAAGCTTAAAAAAAGAGAAAAGGAATAACATTGAAAAAAGGAGCAGATAACTGCTGTGGGAGTCCAAAAATTACATTTGACATTTAAAACACTGTTCCATTTTCTAGATTCATCCTTAGCAATGCATCCCTAAATAGTCTCTCTCTCTCTCTCTCTCTCTCTCTCTCTCTCTCACACACACACACACACACACACACACACACACACACATGACTAGTGAAGTATTTCCAATGATTACAGGGTTTGTAATACAGATTTAAAAAACCTAACTGGTACTAAATATCTTTAGCTAAGCACAAATCACCACAAAGAAACATATTTTAATCATTAAAGTTGTCTATATGGAACAAACAATCCTAAAATTTGTATGGAACTAGAAAAGACCCCAAATTGTGAATGAAATGTTAGAAAAGAAAAACAAAGCTGGGAGCATCACATTGCCTGATTTCAAGCTATATTACAAAGTTGTGATCACCAAGAAAGCATGGCGCTGACCCAAAAACAGACACAGACAAATGGAACAGAATAGAGAGCGCAGATATGGACCCTCAACTCTATAGTCAAATAATCTTTGACTAAGCAGGAAAAAATATCCAGTGGAAAAAAAGACTGTCTCTTCTATAAATGGTGCTGGGAAAATTGAACAGCTATATACAGAAGAAAGAATGAAACTGGACCATTCTCTCACACCACACACAAAGATAAACTCTGTATGGATGAAAGACCTCAATGTGAGACAGTAATCCATCAAAATCCTAGAGGAGAACATAGACCGTAACCTCTTTGATATCAGTCACAGCAACTTCTTTCAAGACACATCTCCAAAGGCAAGGGAAACAAAAGCGAAAATGAATTTTTGGGACTTCCCCAAGATAAAAGGCTTCTGCACAGCAAAGGAAACAGTCAACAAAACAAAGAGGCAACCCACAGAATGGGAGAAGATATTTGCAAATGACACTAAAGACAAAGGACTGATATTCAAGATCTATAAAGAATTTCTCAAACTCAACACCCAAAAACAGATAATCAAGTCAAAAAATGGGCAGAAGACATGAGCAGACACTTCCCCAAAGAAGACATACAAATGGCTAACAGACACATGAAAAAAATGTTCATCATCATTAGCCATCAGGGAAATTCAAATCAAAACCACACTGAGAGGGCACCTAGGTGGCTCAGTGGGTTAAAGCCTCTGCCTTTGGCTCGGGTCATGGTTCCAGGGTCCTTAGATCGAGCCCTGCATCGGGCTCTCTGCTCAGTGGGGAGCCTGCTTCCTCCTCTCTCTCTCTGTCTCTCTCTCTCTGCCAGCCTTTCCACGTACTTGAGATTTCTCTGTCAAATAAATAAGTAAAATCTTTAAAAAAAAAAAACACATTGAGATACCACCTTATACCAGCTAGAATGGCAAAAATCGACAAGGCAAGAAACAAAAAATGCTGGACAAGTTCTGGAGAAAGGGGAACCCTCTTACACTGTTGGTGAGAATGCAAATTGGTAAGCCACTTTGGAAACACTGTGGAGGTCCTCAAAAATTTAAAAATAGAGTTAACCTATGACTCAGCAATTGCACTACTGGGTATTTATCCTGAATATACAGATGTAATGAAAAGAGGAGCCATATGCACCCCAATGCTCATAGCAGCAATGTCCACAATAGCCAAAATGTGGAAAGAGCCAAGATGCCCTTCAACAGATGAATGGATAAAGAAGATGTGGTCCATATACACAATGGAATATTACTCAACCATCAGAAAGCATGAATACCCAGCTTTTGCATCAACACAGATGGGACTGGAAGAGATTATGTTAAGTGAAATAAGCCAAACAGAGAAAGCCAATTATCATATGGTTTCACTTATTTGTGGAACATAAGGAATAGCATGGAGGACATTAAGAGAAGGGAAAAATGAAGGGGGAGAAATCAGAGTGGAAGATGAACCATAAGAGACTATGGACTCTGGGAAACAAACTGAGGGTTTTAGAAGGGCGGGGTTGGGTGGATGGGTAGCCTGGTGATGGGTATTAAGGAGGGTACATATTGCATGGAGCACTGGGTGTTGCATGCAAACAATGAATCATGAAACACTACATCAAAAACTAATGGTGTACTGTATGATGACTAACATAACACAATTAAAAAGAGAAAATGATAAAAAAGGAATAAAGTTGTCCATAAAATATTGGCATCTCTGGGGGCTCCACATATTTTTTCGTTCCTTCCACTCACTCACTGGCTCTCCCATTGTGTGGGTTCACTTACCCATGAACCAGATATCTTAGCGGCTACTGACAGATGTTCCCCAAAACCTTCCTGGTGTTTAGAGGCTAGAAATAGAATGGATCCTATGTTCCATGGCAAATTGAGGGCAAGTGGTCACACTCTTCCCACACTAACCTTGAAACAGCAGGTACCAAACACCTCCCGAGTGTGCAAACAATGAATCATGGAACACTACATCAAAAACTAATGGTGTACTGTATGGTTACTAACATAACACAATTTAAAAAAAAGAAAATGAAAAAAATAAATAAATAAAGTTGTCCATAAATGGATAAATCAGAGGAAAGGAAGGATTCTATGGGTCTTAATCCATGTGCCAATGGAACAATAATAATAAAATAAACATAATTTCAATTTATTGAGTTCCTGTTATTTCCCAGGTTCTGTAATGAACACCATCATATGCTATCTCATTTCCCTGTAGATGCAGAAGCTGATGTGTGGAGGAGTGAAATAAGTAGGCCCAGTCACTCAATTAGAAAGTGACAGTCTTGCCTGTTCCCTAAGCCTGTGCCCCCAACAAGGACTATACCATCCCAGTAAGATGAGGAATTGATGTCTTCAGGATTGTTCATTCTTTTTTTTTCTTTTAAGATTTTATTTATTTATTTGACAGAGAAAGAGAGATCACAAGTAGGCAGAGAGGCAGGCAGAGGAGGAGGAGGAAGCAGGCTCCCTGCTGAGCAGAGAGCCCAATGCAGAGCTTGATCCCAGGACCCTGAGATCATGACCTGAGCCGAAGACAGAAGCTTAACCCACTAAGACACTCAGGTGCCACAGGATTGTTCATCCTTAGAGCCAAATAGATCATCCATTCTTTTCAATCAGTCTTTCTTAGGCTCATTAACCTCTACACAGGTAAGAGGGTCAGAATGGAAAATCTTAGATCTTAGACTCTCATAACTATGAGCTAAGGGAATGGGAGAGAGAACTGCCTGGACAGGATTGTAGTTGTGATGTAAGTCCACAGGTGCACAGGACAGGGACCAAAGCTGACCTGCTTAAGGCTCACCTTCATGGCCATCTATTCAACAGAAACCAGGAAGATCTGCCTCATTCATTTGGGCATGCCGAATGGGCATATTCATGTGTAGGCTCCCAGCCTTGGGGCACATCTACCAGGTATCCAAGGTCCGACATAGGAAACATGTAGTGAGTCACCTATGGTTCTTCTCCATGGTCTTCAACCTCGCACCCCAAAACCCCTTGATCCCCAAGGACACTTGGCTCTACAAGCTGAGCTCACAGAGGGCTAGGCCTATTTCTGATTCAGCTCTATCTTTAGCACCAGTACTTCTGGCACAGATGAGAGCTCAAGAAATACTGTTGAGTAACACTGTCCATTTCACTGCATCCACAGGCCGCTGGAAATCATCCTTTGTTTGTTCACTACCACCAAGCAGGACTAACTTAACCACTGCAGACAGGCAACTAGCTCTGCTATTTTAAAATGTTTTCTAGTAAGAGAATTCTCTACCATCCTTAATAACACATTACAGCATTTAATAAACCCCAGGTCAGAAAGTTCTTCCCATTAGCCAACTTCTCTTTCCTGTGGAATGCCAAACCTACTTCCACTGTCTGTCCTCTGTAGAGATGGAGAATAATTAATGATACACCATTCCTTATGTAATAATTCTTTATCTGCTTCAAAGTTATTTACTGATCTTATAAAAATTGTCTTTCTATTGCCCTAGTCCCAGGATGCTAGTATAATGTAATGATAGAGAAGTAAGGACTGACACAAACCCTAACCTCAGTTCTTTCCTGCCATGATTTTAATCGAATGTCAAATGAAAAGATGGGCAAGTAATGAGGGCCGAGGTCAATACCACTCTGAGATGTCCCACTGTGCAGGGTTGTTTCTGTGCAGCTGTAGCTCATGCTGACATTCTGCAAAGCCTGCCCGCCTCCTGCCTCTGGGCCTCAGAGCACATACACCATGGGCAGGCCCTTGCCTTTTGGAGGTCTGCACCCATTATCTGGGATCCTTGACTTCAACACAGATATGTCAAATGCATATGCCCATAGCCAGATTTTTGAGTTCCTATGCAAAAATGCTTTAGACATTGTTCCAAAAGCTATATATATATTTTTTTCTGACCCCCATTACTGCATACAAAGCAGGTTTTATTATTATTCTCATTTTACAGGAAAGAAAATGAAAGATAAAACTGGTTAGTTAACTTGTCCCCAGTCCTGCAGCTTATAATTGGTAGAGCCAGTATCTGAACCTTGACAGTCTGATTCTAGAGTCTATGCTTGTGACCCAACAATGTGATGCCACCAACACTGAGCACACAGGACGTGGCACACAGCAGATGCCAATATATGTCTGGTGAAGTTCAGTGGGATGGATGATATATTTCCTAGGGATCTGTTTATCCAAGGGAATCTTTCCCAGCAAGCTTCAGCTTTCCTTTCTAAACATTCTTCTCCCTGCAAGATACTCAAAAGCAAAACTCCCAGAATTCAAGAGTAGCAGTGATGCATGGAGCATCAAATCTTCAATGTCAAAGGATCTCTTATTGTAATCGAGAGGAATGAGTTTGATTTAAGAAAGAACATAGAATAGTTTTCAAGGAGAGTAAACCCAGTATATTTTAGGTATAATTCACCTGATAAGCAATAAATTTACAAGCACTAAATCAAGCATCCAATAATTACAATGACAAAACGAATGCAGTAGAATCTTAGAAGAGGAAAGGAACATAGGGTCCTCTGTCCTTCCTTGCAGGCGCTCAAGGCCCTGCATGATTGCAACACTGCTGGCCTCTCCCTGTCATCAGTTGCTTCAACCCCAGTGGCCCTCCTCCTGTTCCTTGAATATAATGAGTAAATTCCACCCGAGACCCCTTATATTAGCTGCGTCTTCTGTCTGGAAGGCTCCGTCCTAATCTTAAAATGTTCTCCTTTCACGTCACTCAGGTTTCATCTCCAGTATGTCTACCTCAGAGAAGCCTTTCCTAGACTCTGAGGCTGAAGTAGACTTTCTATACACACAAACACACTCACACACAAACACACACACGTACAACACACAAACACACATCAGTTTTAGGGTATCTTCTGTTAAAATTACTTGATCTTCCTTGTTTGTATGTTTATATCTTTTACTTAATTCCAGTATGACATAGTGTTTTATTAGTGTCAGGTGTACAATATGGTGATTCAAGAATTCTATACATTATTCAGTGCTCATCATGATAACTGTACTCTTAATCCCTATCACCTGTTTCACCCATCCTTCCTCCCACCTTGCTTACATGTTTATGATCTTCCTCTTCCACTGAGTTTATACCCCTGAACATAAGTTGACTGTGTTCCCAGCACCTAGATTAGAGTTTGGCACTATTATTGAGTAATTTAATTGCTTTTTAGTCAGCCTTTTTTGGAGGGCACAATTTACATACAAAGAATTCACCTGTGTTAACTGTATAGTTCAATGAGTTTTGACAAATGTGTTAAGTCTTGTAACCATTACCATAATCATGATGTGGAATATTTCCATCATCTCAAACTTCCCTCATGCCCTTCTACAGTTAACCCTACTCCTCACCCTGGCCCCCAGAAATCATGGATCATACCTTCTGTGTGTGTGTGTGTGTGTGTGTGTGTGCATGTGTGCATATGAGTAAAATCTCTCTATGTAATTTAAAAATATTTTAGTGATCTTCTTCATTCAATTTTATTGGGTAAATTCTCCCTAGCTGGCTTTTTAACAGATTTACTGAGATATAATTGACAAATAAAATATGCATACTTACAATGTATGTGTATATCCACGAAACTACCATCCTAAGCAAGACAGTGAACACATCACTCCCAAAAGATTCCTCATGCTCTTTTGTAATCACTCCCTCTCACCTTCCTCACCACTTCCTATCCCCAAGCAACTGTAATATAGTTTGCTTTTGTAATACAGTTTGCATTTTCTACAGTTTTTAATTTTATAGAAATGGAACCATAAAGTATATGCTCTTTCTGCCTAGCCTCTTTTACTCAGCATAATTATTTTGAGATTCATCCACATTTTAGGTATTTCAATAGTTTGCTCCTTTTTCTTGCTGGGTAATATTCCATTACATTGACATACAACAACCGATTTATTCATTCACCTTTTGAGGGACATTTGGGCTGTTTCCAGTCTTTGGCTACTGCCATGAAAATTTATATACCTGTCTTTGAATAGATATATGGTTTCATTCTGAGTAAAAGAAGCCAGACAAAAAAGACAACCACAATGTATGATTGCATTGTATAAAATTCTAGAGAAAGCAAAAAGTTCATCAATGGTTGCCCAAGGATAGAGGTGGAAAGGGAAGGGAGGGGGAGATTATAAAGAGGCATAAGGAAACTTTATGTTCATCATCTTGATTGTGGTAATGATATCATAGGTATATATGTATGTCAAAACTTATTATATTTTTAACTTTAGTTGTGAGCAATTTATTGAATATCAATTATACTTCAGTATAAAGGTTTTAAAATATTGGCTACTTAGAATTAATTTAAAAAACTGTGGCACTGGAATAAAAATTAAAACTTAATAAATTAAAAAATTTTAAATCACAAAACTATGGTGCATCCAAACAATGGAATTCTACTCAAGGAACAAGCTACCGATAGATACAACAATATGCATGAATCACAAAAGCATTATGTTGAATGAAAGAAACAAAGTAGAAACAACTACAAAATAATGTGATTTCATTTACATGAAATATTAGAAAAGGTAAAAGTATAATGGCAGACATCTGCTTCTAACCAAGAAGGAGCAAGAGGTTACAGATTTACCCTCTTGCCTAAAATAATTTTAAAAACCCCAAAACCAAAAAACACAACAAAGTAAATGAAATGACAGTTTCATAACTGATACACAAAACTTTTTGCACAGTGTATTTAAATCTTTATCAAAACAAATCTAGTTCCTTAAAGAAAGGCAGTGGTTTTCTAGCCACTCAGAAAACAAAAATCAAAGTCTTTCCAAAGTCTTGCCAGGCCATACAAAACCTGTTGCTCCTCCTGGGTCCCCATTATGGGCATGTTAATGCAGTCACTTCACACCAGCAGTCCTGTCTTTGGTGTTTTTTCTCAAATACTCCAAACCACCAGTCCCTCTGCATTTCTGCATTCTGGGGCTGGGATGCCAGGACTGCTGACAGGTGCAGGTCCAATGCCCTCATATCCTTCAGGCCTCTGCTCAAACCTCACCTTCCAGGGAGGTCCTCACTTATATTCTCCTCGAAACTACAACACCCTCACCCTGAGCTCTTCCGACTCACCTCCCTTATGTAGCTATTATTCATAGCGCTTACTATTATCTCGGGCATGCTCTATGTTTTACCTGCTTGTTTTTTAGTTAGGCTCTGTGTTCCTCTCCTTAAATGTAAGCTTCATGAAGACAGAGCCCATTTTCTTCCCTGTTTTCCTTACTGCTCCTTTCTCAGCACCCAGAGAAGTGCCTGGCCATATAACGAGCACTCAATAAAGATGGACTGAATAGAGGACTGATATATAAGCCAGGATAAATGACCACATGAACAATACTTACATCAGGGTATTATTGAGAGAATAAAATAAGATGAACTTGGGGTGTGCCCAGCAGGAAAGCAAACGGTAAACTGTATCATTAGTCTGCTTCTTGTCCTACATGTGGGAAACCATGGTAGTGGTGGTGACAGTAACAGTAATAATGGCTAATATGTATTAAAGACTCTGTGTTAGGTACTAATTTAAGTGTTTTCTCTGCATTAACTCATTTAATTCTCACAACAATTTTTTTTAAAAGATTTTATTTATTTATTTGACAGACAGAGATCACAAGTAGGCAGAGAGGCAGGCAGAGAGAGAGGGGGAAGCAGGCTCCCTGCTGAGCAGAGAGCCTGATGCGGGGCTTGATCCCAGGACCCTGAGACAATGACCTGAGCCGAAGGCAGAGACTTTAACCCACTGAGCCACCCAGGCACCCCAATTCTCACAACAATTTAATGAGGTAGGATTATCACTGATTTTATGGATGAGAAAACTGAGGTAGAGACTGTTAAGTAAATTTCCCAGAATCATAAAGGCACAGCTGTGACTCGAACCCAGGCAATCTGATTCCAGAGCCTATGCTTATGACCACGGTGCAATACCTTCTCCTGAAATCCTGAAACTGAACGTTTTCCTTCCATCTAAAGCTTTCTTTGGCTTTTCTATTAGAAAATATTGCAATTTAAAGAAGCTAATATTGTCAAAGTTGACTTTCGATACAAACTCTGATTTTATTTTCCATTAATAACAGGAGGCTGAGACAGTTTCTCCATCATTGGTAGCATGGCTCAAAGAATTGTTCTGACAGTATATGGGTCAGACTGATCACTGTGATGCCTGATCATGGGGACTGGGAAAGGCCCACGGGTGCTGAGTGGCATTCTTCTCCCTCTAAAACAAGCCCCCACGGTCCAAGTGAAAAATCAAAGACATAGCAACATCTTCACTGCCACTATAAGGATTTCTAGGATTGTGAAGATTCACATTCTCCAATAAGCTTCCCAGATCTGCATGCTGCTTTTTTCCAATAATGCCAAGGACTGACTTTTTTAATAGCCAAGAATGCTTAGATCCATAAATGCATTGACAAGAAGCAACTTCAGTCTCAGCTGAAATATGTTTCACCCAAGGTCAGGATTAATTTATACTCTTGAACTGGCCTCAAGTTAAGAGATCCAGACAGCTTTATTGGCCTGATTTTCATTCCTTTATAAAGTCAACCACACAGAACCTCTCCAGTGGACTTATCCTGGACTTTAAGGGGGAAGCCGGCATTTGAATTACAGCATTTGTGCAGAAGATAAAATGGGATTTATGGGCATCATATTTAAGTTTACTGAGTGTTTGAAACACAAGAGCCTACATGTAACAAAGTTAAATGTGAATGGAAAATAGAAACCAGGATGAAAATATATTTTGAATAGTTGAGGATAAGGAATCTGGGACTGACTTTATCTGACTGAAACGTCTTCCATTTATGATCTAGACTGGCCATTCTATCCCAGATGCAGTCATGCACATGATAAACTATTTCCTGATGATAGTTTCCTTCAGGTAAGACTTCACACTTGGGACACAAGACAATTCCACTCACATCCCCCTGCCACAGACTCATTTTCAAGAATTCTGAATTCAGAGTATTTTTTACTTTGATGTAGCCACATTTTCTAGATATATCCTAGCAAGACCATAGCATAAGACATGCTCTTAAACTTGGCTAAGAAGCAGCGAAACTCAGAAGAATGGTTTTAAAGCTTCTAAAAGCTTCTCTGCTTACCATGTGACACACGCTTAGGTTCAGTTCTAAAAAAAAGCTTTGTCTGAGAAAATAATGAGTCTTAGGGATGTAGATATCATCCTGTCACTGTGGGCTTGAGTCAGAGGTGGGATAGAACAGAACTGTGGAAATGTGTGGGACTTCTTGAGAACCTGCGAGCAAGTAGCAAAGGGATAAAGAAACTCTACAATGGAAACAGCTATGAGGTCACATCCTCTGATAACCTAGGCTGTGGACCCCAGATCTATCTTAGGAAAGTCCACATGTGGAAATTGCTGCGGCAGTTCCATTGTGCAGTGTAATAGGTTTGTGTTTCCTTAACCATGTGAAGTTAGCTGTGGCTAAGAGATTTGCTTTTCTGAGTGAGATGTGAGCAGAAATGATAAGAATCATTGTGAGCTTCTGTTTTTCATCTGGAGTGATAAACAACAGTCTTCAAGATGTGTCTGTTCCATAAGGCTGGGTCCCTGCTGATCTACAATGGGTAGGTAAAGTAAATGAGAAAAATTTCGGGGCGCCTGGGTGGCTCAGTGGGTTAAGCCGCTGCCTTTGGCTCAGGTCATGATCCCAGGTCCTGGGTTCAAGCCCCACATCGGGCTTTCTGCTCAGCAGGGAGCCTCCTTCCTCCTCTCTCTCTGCCTGCCTCCCTGCCTACTTGTGATTTCTCTCTGTCAAATAAATAAATAAAATCTTTAAAAAAAAAAAAAATGAGAAAAATTTCTTTGTTGTTTTAAATTACAGATTTGGGGGTGGGGAGAGAAATATTTGTTACTGTGTATAACCTAACCAATGCTGACTGATACATCAGCAGAGTCAAATACTGAAGTATTAAGCAGAAAATATAATTGGAATTAAAATAGGCCTTGGAAACATGATACCCAGGACCTCGTTTCCTATTAGGAAAGGTATTTCTGACTCTTCTTTATGAAGCCAGTTGAAAATAACACAGGGAAACACACACACACACACACACACACACACACACCCCTCTTCCAAATTAGATGAAACTCATAAACAGACACAACTCTGAACCAATGCCATAAAAAGTGGCACCAAACACCTTAAAAATTGGGACCTAGGTAGAGGAAAATAAAAACACGCCTTTGCAGATCTCAGGCAGTACTTGGTGCCCTTTAAAAGAGGTGGCCCATCCCACAGAACCAAAACTTCTCCCTTTCTTGGAAAAAAAAACTCAAGTGTTCAGGCAGTCTGTAGTGGCATCTCTAGACTGTGTCTGATGCAGAGCTTGTGGGCAGGAATGACTGAACAAGGAAGCACAGATATGATGTACTTGCTGGAAGCATGCAGAAAGGGTGGCAGGTGATGTTGACATTGAGGTAGCTGATCTTGTTCAGTTGAAAAGAAAGTTTAAGTCAGCAATTCTCCAACTGTGTTCCCAGACCAGAATCATCATTATCACCTGGGAACCTGTTGGAAAAACAAGCCCTTGGGCCCTGGCCTGGGCCTACTGAATCAGAAGAGGGAAGCCCTTATAATCTGTGCTTTCTGATGCAACTTGAATTTGAGAACCACCGCTCACAAGGTTTTTCATATTCAGAATTTCATTTGAACCAGGCAGACCTGTCCCAAGACAACAGAATGACATCTACACTGGCCCTGCCCCAGCTTACTCTTCTGACCCTTCTTCACATTCTTCTTCAGTAACTATCAGGTCCCAGTTTCAAAATTTCTCCATACAAAAGCACAGAAAAAAATAAAGGAAAAATGACCAATAAAACATAAAAATATACTTCTCATCAAAAAAATACCAGAAGCATATAAAATCAGATACAGCTAGTTTCTTATGAAAGTAGAATACAAACAGAAAAACAAAGCAACAACAAAAGAACTATGGCCTCTCTAAAATAAGAACTTACAAAAATATCTAGAGAGGTATGGGATGCTAATCTCTAAGGGAACTACCTATTTACTTTCTTGGCATGGCTTGGAAAGACTTCTTCTCTGAGAATTTCCATCCACTGCATGGTGATGTATACACATTGTGCTGAGCAATAATAGAACAGAACAATTGAGAGAGATGCTAGGCAGATAGACTTCAGACAACACACTTATACCCCACCTATCCCTACAGCCAAGGTCATGAGTGTCAGTGTCGAGTGTTGGTTATATGACCTGGAAGTTCCCTGCCTGGTGGGTGAGAGTGGAAGAATACAGAAAATAATTAAAGGTATTGATGGGTTAGCCCACTATTATTAACTGGGTAAATAATGGTGTCACAAAATATGTGCTAGCATAAGAAAATGCAAGCCAGTAATCAATCAAGAATTCTGGCCATTCCTCAGAGGATCAACTGAGAGCTGGCTTGAAGTCCATGTAAATAAATGGGCAGCACTGGATTTTACTTTGTCAGCAGAAAAGACCATAAGGAACACTAGCTAGGAATATTTCAGCAACAGGATGCACTGAGGATCAAAAGATAGCAGGAGAGTAAGAGGCACTCTCTCTACCCTCTCCCTCATCACACAGCCACAGGACCCCATCCTGTCCCTTGCCACACAGCCAGAGGACCTAGATCAACTCTGGGAAGAAAGAAAGGAGAAGAAAGCAGAATAATTTCCCAAGTGATTGACCTTAGCATTAGAATCTTATGATTAATTATCTGAAAAAGAATTATATCTAATTGACAAAACTTTAGTTTGCCTCATATCATTGGGAATAGAAGAATGAAGGCACAATGAAATCAGCCATGGGCAATAAATAAAGCTGGGTTCTTTGCACGCAAACATTACAGCAAGTAAATATAAACATCATCACACAAATGACACTAAACAACTACAACAACAACAAAAATAAACAGAGGCTTGTCAAAAGCAGAAAATAGAATATTAGACAAAAGAAACAAGACCAATTATACCTACTACAGCAATAAACATAAGCAGGACAAAGCCATCTAATAGGAAAAATACTCTAAGAGAGCAAACCAAAAGTCTCTTGGATAAAGAGAAACATCAAAAGAAAATAATAAATTCCCTGCTTAACTTAAACAGAATTTAAACTTTCTGGAATTTTTTTTAATATTTAAAACACTATTTGAAGATATTGGGAAATAACAAAAAGTAGGCAGAAACTAGAGGATATATGACACCTGAAAGAAAGAAACCAAACTGGTTGAGATCTACATTTATTTAGTACCTCCTCCTCCCAGTGGCGCTTCCCAGTTCACACAGTAAAAGGATCAGAGAGGGCGCCAAAGAAGAAAGCAGGAGCTTTACGGAGCTGAGGAATCAGTTTTTATAGTCTAGAATGATTGAAAGTTGAGGGGAGATCCCAGAAAAGTGGGAGCCACAGAAGAATGAACTCCAAAACCTTCAAACAAATTTTCCCCAAATTTTTGCATGAGTCCTGAAATACACATGCACCTGGCGAGCCAGCAAGCAAAAGCCCAGCAAAGAGTGACAGCTGGTTGATGGAAAGAATGGAGCAGAGATTTGGGCAGCCACCCACATTCCCATCAGGTTAAGTATCTCGGGATTTCCACCGAAACTCTAGAAAGTTCATACCTTAAAGATAACTCATTCTAAAACCATGAGTATGAAATAATAAAAAATACATATATTGATCTGTCCCTGTTCTTGGCACAGGGCTCCTAAGTCCCTTGGAATTTCCTGGGTATAGGAATGGCTTTTGTTCTAATGAAGCAACTCTTGGTGGGCTCCTGAATAGCTTCAGGAGGGGCACTGGTCACCATCATTAGAAGCTTAAAATTTTCAGCTGTACGTCCTTTGTCTGAGAAGGGCAGAGGGGCTGGAATTTGAGTTAATGATTAATTATGCATATGTGATGAAGCCTCTGTAAAAATAACCAAATTACCAGGTTCAGGAGCTTCCAAGTTGCTGAACACAGGAAAATTTTGGGAGGCAGCACAATGGTAAGGTCATGATCACCAAGAGAGAGAGATGAGGAAATGAAAAGTGTGCTATGGCTCTTAAACTACCCTCATTCCAAAAAGCAGGGTACATCACTTCTACTCACATTTCATCATGCAAAGCAAATCAGATTTCTATACTGAATTTAGATGGCTATGGAGAGGTGCAATTCTACTATGAGCCCACGAGGAGTGCATTTTAAAGCATTTAAACATTTTAACACTACAGGCAGAATTCAACTCCAGAAGTTATCAAAAGAGTAAAAACAATAACAAAAATTAAGCAAAGCAGACTGATTTGATCAACTAATAACAAAACAGAAGGATAACAGAAATAAGTACACATGTCTATTGAAGACTCCAAGTCTCCCCCAAATCAAATTCCTCTTTCTTTTGCAATAGCATTTAGTTGGGTACATAATAGCCCTGCAAAGACCACAAGTTCCAATCTCACCCATAACTCTATGGGTCATGTGATTAAACTCTCACAGGTAGATGTGAGTAGAAATGATGGGCATCCCTTCTACGTTACTAATTTTAAAGCAAATGTCTTGTTTGGGGTTTCCTCCCTTTTCTCTTCCCCATTATGGAACACAGACTTGGCAGTGTCCATCCCACTTTGGTCGAACAGATGAAGAAAATGTCCTTGGGTGGGAAGAACTGCAAGGGAGGAAACTCACTTCTTGAATGACTTTGTGAACAGAACCCTCACCATTCCAGGGCAGCTGAACTTCTGTGTAACAGAGAACTTAACTTCATTGTGCATTAAGCCACTGTATTTTGGGCCCTTTTCATTACGTCAGCTTATCTTTTACCCAAATTAAAATTATCTAAAAGCCAGTCTTTTAGGAGTGTGTGCCTGGCTCAGTAGGTATAGCATACGACTCTTGATCTTGGGGTGTGAGTTTGAGCCCCATGTTGGGGCTCAAACATTTTAAGTAGGGATTACTTAACAATACAACAATCTTAAAATAAATAAATAAATAAAGCCAATCTTTTAAAAAGGGTATGAAATACTTGAAGCTAGGTAATGAAATCAGTTAAACTGGATCCAGCTCAAAATGAGGGGAACTAGCCTCAAACAATGAAGGAATTCAATGACACATAGCAAATACTTTCCTTGACGCTATGCAAATAAATAAGACACCTGAATGAAATGATGGCTTTTCTATGAAAACATCCATTTCCAAAATCTGCCTCAAAAAAATGTAGAACTGAGATGTTTTCAGAAGTGAATACCATCAAATAATTAAGATAAATAAAATTCCAATAGTATACAAACTATCCCCAGCCACAAGAAGAGAAATAACTCTTCCAAATTCTCCCTGTAAAATGAGAATAATTTTGACAAGAGAGCACAACCAAGACAACACAAAATTAGAAAACTACATGTCAATTAACCCAGTCTATCACTGTATAAACCATAAATGAAATATCATTTGCCTTCTCCCAAATATAATTCAGCAGCACAGTAAAAGCAGAATATACTGCAATATAAGAATATCTTGGTACTAGGAAAAAATTTAATAGACTTATTTACATTAGTAGACAGAGGGAGAAAATTTGAGATGATCAAAGGATTTTTCAAACAAAACATACATTCTTGATTTGAAATGTCTTACTATAATAAAATTAATAGAAATTTTCTTGTTATAATGGTATATATACAACTGTACCACTCATTTTATATATACAGTGTTATAGTTAATTATACCTGAAGTATCTACATTAGAGCAATAAACAAGAGAAGGATGCCCCATCAACACATTTATTTATCATCGCTCAGGAAATTTGGACTAGTCCAATTTAGCAAAAGAAGGAATAAATAGTATAATAATATATAATTTCTAAATCGTATTTAGAAAATAGGAGGCAAAATAATTATTTTTAGCATATGATACACTTTTCACCCTGGAAAATCCAAGAGGAGCCACTGAAAATTATTTTAAGGAAAGCAGAGAATTCAATAAGGTGCCTAGTTTTAATATTAAGGTCAAAAATAGATTTGCATGGAACACTGGGTGTGGTACATAAACAATGAATCTTGGAACAATGAAAAAAATAAAATTATTTAAGAAAATAACTTTTCAGTAGACAAGCAAGCTCCAACGGTTGATGGGAAAATGTTATTTAAAATAATACCAAGCAATATGAACAACTACAAAAAACTCTGAAAATGTGCCATACTTATATGAAGAAAACTTTTAAGTTTTGCTGAAAAACACAGAAGACTAGACTAAATGAGAGAAGATCGCCTGTTGTTGGCTTAGAAGGACTCAGTATGATAAAAATGTTAATTCTCCCTAAATTACTCTGTAATTTCAATAACAACAATAAAAAAGCAAAAGAATTTTTGCCTTCAGATAAGAGTATCCTAAATTTCAAATGAAAAATAAATATTTGAGGATAGCCAAAACAAATCTGTGAAAGAATTATGAGGGGGCACCAAACCAAATAGTAAAACATATAATAAACTTACAATAATTTAAACAATCTGGTACTGGCACATAAATAAAGCAGCCATTGGAAAAGAGAGTTTGGAAATGGACCCAAGCCCATATGGGGATTTAATTTACAGAATGTGGCATTACCATTCAGTGGGAAAATGATAGATTAGTTAGTAAATGATGTTGTAGCAACTGGCTAGCCATTTGGAACAAAATAAACCTTGATCAGTACCTTATTTATTACATCAAAAATTATTTACTTGCATTAAAAGTATAAATATAAAATGAAATCATAAGGATAATAATAAACAACAGGAGGAAATTTTTTTATAACATTTGTGCAATCACTTATAATTATGAAAATATACATTGAACTGAAACCACATAGCATGTTCTGTGTATTAGATCAAAAATTTAAAGTATGCAGTATAGTTAAAAATAGATATTCTCACACCCGTTGGTGAGATTACAAATTAATTCAAAATTTTTAGAGGGAAGTTCAGCATTTTAACCTAGCAAGTCTGTGTGTAAGAACTTAACTTTCAGAGGTACTTGCACATTATCTAAGTATAAGAATGTTTTTTGCAGCATTGCTAGTAAAAACAAAACAACAAAAATGAAACAACTTAAATGTCCCTTATTATATGACTGGCATATGAATTATGGCAAGTCTCTGTAATAGAATGTTACTCAGCCATAAAAACCAAAGTGTGTACTAATAAGCAATGGTATTTAAATTTTATTAAGAGAAATGAAAGAGATACATAGGGTATGCTATACTTATGATTTAAGTATGTAAATTTAAACATATATCATTATATATCTTTATATATATTATATATGTGTAGTAAATTGTTATCACTGTGTCTTAATTTGTATCTACTTAATTATTCATAAAGTTGAACATTATTTCTAGTCCTTGGGTTTCTTCCCCTCTCTTGATTACCTATTTATACTATTCACCCTTTCTGTTGTTTTTTCTTTTCCATATTGATTTTTTAAAAGATTTTATTCACCCATCTGACAGAGAGAGAGAGAGAGACAGAGAGAGAGAGAACAAGCAGGGGGACTGGCAGGCAGAGGGAGCCTGATGCAGGGCTTGATCCCAGGACCCTGGGATCCTGACCAGAGCTGAAGGCAGACATTTAACTGACTGAGCCACCAAGGTACTAATTTTTATATCAATGGTAGATATCTTCTCCTAATTGGTGACTTGTATTGTAAAATTTTATGGTTTCTTTCACCATACAGAGTTTATTTTAGTAACACATTCAAATTTATTAAAAAAATTTCTTTGTGGTTTATGTTTTGCTGTCCTAAGATATCTTTCTTTTCCAAATACCATGGAGATATTCCTCTACCTTTCTTATGAAAGTTTTGCCATTTCATTTTTTTATCCCATGCCTTTAATCCACCTGGAATTTGTGTGTAGTGTGAGGTACAGATCTAACTTTATCTTTTTCTAATTCCTTAGCCCCATTTATTTGGCTTGCCAAATTTGTCATGTCTTGAATCTCCATGTATGAGAAAATCTCACTGTGGCCTCCATATGGTTTAATTGTTAATAGCATGGTCTCCTGAAGCAGACTGAGTCTGGATCTTCATCACTTAATATCTTTATGGCCTTGGGCAAACTATTTAATCTCTCAACCTTCTTTACCTCATCAGCAAAATGAAGATAATGTATTAGGTTCTCCAGAGAAACAGAAGCAATAGGATGCATCTTTATTATATAAAAATTGGCTCATACAGTTATAAAGCCCAAGAAGTCCCATGATCTGCCATATACAAGTTAAAGAACCTGGAAGTGAGTGGTATAATTCAATCTGAGCCCAACGGTCTGGGAACCATGGGAACATAATGGTGTAAGGCCTAAAAATCATCCAAAGGTCAAAGAATCAGGAGTTGTGATGTCCAAGGACAAAAGAAGATGGATGTCCCAGCTTAAGACTAGAAGGCAAATTCGCCTTTCCTCTGCCTTTTTGTTCTTCTTGGGCTCTCAACAGATTGGAAGACATCCTCTCACCTGGTGAGAGACCTTTACTCAGCCTGAGCCTATTTATGTTGACTCAGATGCCAATCTCTTCTGGAACACTCTCACAGATACATTCAGAAATAATGTTTTAACCAGCTACCTGAGCATCCCTTAGCTCTGTCAGGTTGACAGAAAATAACCAACACAGAAAATAATAGTTATTACTTCATAGGGTTGTTTTAAGGATTTAGTGGATATTTGTAAATTGCTTAGAACTGCACATGACTCATGGTAAGGGCTATCATATAGTGCTCTCTCTGAAAGTTTATTAAATAAAAACACATGCTTTAAGATAGGGAGATGCAAAATCCTGCTAGAGTCTTGACTGTAGATTAATTTGGGACAGGTACTATCTTTAAAATAGCAAATCTATCCATTTGTGAATATGGTAAAAGCTTTCATTTACTAAGGTCTTCTTTTATATGCTTCAATAAATGTTTATAACTATCTCCCTATGGATCTTATATGTAGTGATTAGGACTATCTCTGGGTACTCCAAACTTTTTGATCCTGGTATACATGGACACTGTGGAACAATATCACTGCTCTTGAATTCACCAAACTTGCTGGCCTCTTTCTTGGTTCTAACAGTTTCCAGGTACTCTCGGATTTTCTGCATGGACAACCATTTCTCCTGTCACTAATAGATTTTCTTTCTTTCTAGTCCTCATGTCTTTTCTTTCTTTATTTGCCTTATTATCTTTTTCAAAACCTCCAGAAGAATATTGAAAAGAGGGCATCTTTGCCTTGCTCTCTAAAGGAATGCTTGTAACATTTTGTCACTAAATATAATGCTTGCTTTAGATTTTTTGGTACCTGTATCTAAGTTTCTCAAAGGCTGCTGTAATCAATGACCACAAACTACATGGCTTAAAACAACAAAAATTTATTCTCCCACAGTTCTGAGGGTCATAAATATGTAATCATTATCACTGGGCTGAAATCAAGGTGTCAGCAGGGACATAATCCCTCCAAAGGACCTAAGGGAGAATTTCTCCCTTGCTTATGGCACATGACTCCAATCTCTGCCTCCATCTTCACCTTAACTTCTCCTGAGTGAGTGTGTGTGTGTGTGTGTGTGTGTGTGTGTATGTGATCTCCCTCTAGCCCTCTCTTTATTATAAAGGTCCTTCGGATGGACCATTTAAGACCAACATCAATAACCCAGGATAATCTCCCACCATAAGATCCCTAACTTAATCACATCGGCAAAGCCCCCTTTTCCAAATAAGGTAACATTTATAGGTGCCTGGAATTAGAACCTGATATCTTCCAGGGGCCATTTTTCAGTCTACCATAGCATATATGCTTTAGTAGATTCAGAAGGCAGCCTTCTACTCCTAGTTTACAAAAAGTGTTATTACTTTTTAAAATTTCATAAATGACTATTGAACATCATTGAGTGCTTTCTCTACATCGATTGAGATGATCATATAACTTTTCCTTTAATCTGTTAAAATAATAAATTAAATGAATACATTTTCTATTATTATACCATTCTTTATTTCTTTCCTGCTTGTGACATTTTATGATTTTTATCAATGCTAGATTTCATCTGCCAACAGTATATTTATAGTTATATTTAGGTTTGGGGTGTGCGTGGTTCTTCTGACAGATTTCGTTTTTTAATGATTTCTAGTTCTTCCCAAGTCAGTTTTGTTGTCATATTTTTCTAGAACTACTCATTTTCTTTAAGTTTTCAAACGTATTGGTATGAAGTTCATAATTTAAAAAGTCATAAGGGAACACTATGAAGTTCAAATAGCTGTGGTTCTGTATTATTTCATACGTAGTGTATTTCTTCTCTTTCCTCTCCCAGTTTATCAATATTATTGTAGAATTTTTATAGGCTTTTTAAATAATCTTCTTGCAGTTTTATTAATGGTTCCTGTTACTTTTGCTTTTAATTTAACTTTTGCCATTATTTTTGTTACTGCCTTCTTTCTAGTTTGTGGTTTTATGAAACTTAATTTTCTAATTCATTTAGCTATATGCTTACCTAATTTTTGTAAAGTTCTACTTGGCCTTCTGCTTTTATTTTGAATTTTCATCGAATAAAAATGTACATTGTTAAAAGAGTTAACTTTTTTCAGGAGTCATTGTAAGAAAAATAGCAGACATAGCCACATTTTCTTCCCTTTCAACTTTTTTAATGTATTTTTTTTAAACCTCCACTTCTTTAAATGACATATTTATATATGGCTACTTTTGATTTTTTTCATGGTAGACATTACCTGTGATTTCCCTCTATTAAAATTGAGGATTTGCTATTTTAAAATACATATCTTTTCCTGCTTTCCACATGCAAGCCTCCGTTTACAGTTCTATTTTAATTTATAGTTCTAATTTATAGTTCTCATTTAATTAATAATTTTATTATTCAGTGTTTGATTATGATTACCCAAATTTTCTTATTAAATGAACCAAGAATTTATTTTGCTGTATACCAAGATAAATTTTTCTTGCAAAACTTTTTTTAACCTGGATTTTATGGTTTTTTGAGGTTTTCATTTGCATGTCTATTACTCATCACTAATTTATATTCACAATAATTATCTAAATGTACCCTTTATCCATTCAGACACATTATATATTAGTCTCTTCTTAAGTAAAGATTTCCCAGGGACTTCCAACTTCTTTTGAGCTGAACAAGTTGCCCTTTTTGCTCACTTGTCCTCCTAGGAACATTCCTTATCATTACCCAAAAGACTCTGTTGCTACAATCCTGTATGACTTCTGTTCTCTGATTTTATGATTCTCATTTTAGTGGAGCAAATCTTCCATTAATATTCTAGGTAAATATTTTGAGACCTTGAATGTCTAAAAATATTTTCACCCTAACCTCATATTCAATTTATAATTTGAAAGGGTAAATAATATACAGGTTACAAATAATTTTCTTTCAGAACTTTGAAGGATTTTTCCTTTGTGTTCAGTTCCTATTAGGGCTTATATATTTCTGATTCATTCTGACTCCTAAGAAGTAACAGTTTGGGTTCCAACAGATAATTTGAAGGTTCAGTGACAGCTCCCTTATTGATTTCTTACTACATTTTGGTCAGAGCATGTTTTCTATATAATATTTATTATTTGAAATGTATTACAATTTACTTTGTAGCCTATGTATTACAATTTACTTTGTAGCCTCAATTTTTGTAAGTTTATGCATGCATGAAGATTATTTTCCAACTATTGTATATAAAACTCTATATATCAATTAAATCAGGCTTTTATTGTATTATTAAGTCTTTGATATCTTTACTATTTTTTTGTCTAGTTGACCTATTTATTACTGAGAGAGCTATAATCGCAGAGATTTTTAATCTCTTTTAATTCTGTTAATTTGCTTTGTATATTTAAGGCTATGCTAGTTGAATGAAGGCTCAGGATTATTTTATCTTTAGAGTGAATTGTTCCTTTTATCATTTTTCTATTGACCCTTTATCTCTCCCTCCCCAAAGTCTATTTCACTGAAATTTATAAAATTACATCAGTTTTCATTTGTCCAGAATCTGGCATGGAATATCTACTAGGTCTACCTCAATATTGGCAATATTTCTGTCATTATATTTTAGGGTGTCTTTTGAAACTGCATATATGGACTTAAAAATTATCTAAACTGAGAATCTCTCCTTTAACTAGTATATGTAGTCTATATAAATTTATTGTGATTCCTTGAAATATATGACTATTTTACAACTTTATTTTGTCCTTTATATTTATTTTATTTCCTTTTTTTTCTACTTCCCTATAGTGAGTTCTTTAAATTCCTTTTCTCTTCTACTGTTTTGAAAGTTTGCCTTCTATTCCTGTTCTTTTTTTTAAATATATTTTTTTAAGATTTTATTTATTTATTTGACAGACAGAGATTACAAGTAGGCAGAGAGGCAGGCAGAGAGAAAGGGGGAAGCAGGCTCCCTGCTGAGCAGAGAGCCCGATGTGGGGCTCGATCCCAGGATTCTGAGATCATGACCTGAGCCGAAGGCAGAGGCTTTAACCCACTGAGCCACCCAGGCGCCCCTCTATTCCTGTTCTTTTACTGTGTATGTGAATTAACGAAGACAAAAACTAAGCAATACAAATCTAAAAATGCACTAATTTCAATTTTCCCCTCCTTACTAACATTGTCTAGTACTTTAGTTTGGTCTTTTTTGTCAAGTCCCCAAGTGAGTCTCAATAGTCATTATCATTTTATTTAGTCAATGTTGTTTAGATTTGCTAAAATATTTACCATTTCCTCCAAACACCATTGCTTCTTGCATCACAAACATTCCTCATTCCTTCTGGGTTTAAGTTTCTTCTTGTTCAAAAAAAGAAATTCTTCCTGAAATATATCCTCTACCCATTCTTTCAGAGGGATCTTGGGAGTGATAGTCTCTCTCCATCTTTGTCTTTCTAAAGTAGTTCTTCAAAGTGCCCTCACCGTTGAATAATAATTTATCTGGGCATACTATTATTGCTTCAAAATTATTGTTTTTCTTTCTCCAAGCTCTCATTTTTGTGGACTATCATGATGGTCTGATGGTTATACTTCTTTAGGTATTTTGTCTTTTTCTTTGGTGGCTCTTACATTTTCTCTCTATGTACACCATTCTATAATTTCACTGTAATATACCTGGGGTGGCAGATTTCTTTTTATTTATCCTGATTGGGAATCACAATATTTCTTTAATCAGAGGATATATGTCCTTCATAAATCCTGGAAATTTTTCATTCTTGTCTTCCCATTATGTTAAAATATTGCTTCATCCTATTCCCCCTGTCATATTATTCTTCAACAGCAATGAACCTATTATATCCAAGTATCTTTTAAAATTTTTTTTCCTTCTCCCCCCCCTTTTTTTAATTTTTAAGTAGGCTCTATGCCCTGTGTGGAGCCCAACACAGGACTTGAACTCATGATCCTGAGAGCAAGACCTGAGCTGAGATCAGGAGTCAGATACTTAACCAACTAAGTCCCCCAGGTGCCCCTTTTTAAATTTATTTTTTGATTCAGGTATAATTAATATACAGTGTTATATTAGTTTCAGGTGTACAGTATAACGATCCAACAATTCTATGCATTACTCAGTGCTCACCACAATAAGTGTACTCTTTTTTTTAAAAAAAGATTTTATTTATTTATTTGACAGAGATCACAAGTAGGCAGAGAGGCAGGCAGAGAGAGAGAGAGAAGGAAGCAGGCTCCCTGCTGAGCAGAGAGCCCGATGCAGGGCTTGATCCCAGGACCCAATCCCAGGACCCTGGGATCATGACCTGAGCTGAAGGCAGAGGCTTTAACCCACTGAGCTACCCAGGTGCCCCAATAAGTGTACTCTTAATCCCCTTCACCTATTTCACACATTCTCTCAGCCACCTCCCCCTCTGGTAATCATCAATTTGTTCTCTATATTTAAGAGTCTGGTTTTTTTTATCCCTTTTTTTCTCTATTCATTTGTTTCTTAAATTCCACATACAGGTGAAATAATATAGAATTTGTCATTCTCTGACTTATTTCACTTAGCATTATACCCTCTAGATCCACCCATGTTGTTGCAAATGGCAAGATATCATTCTTTTTATGACTGAATAATAGTCCAGTGGTGTGTGTGTGTGCGTGTGTGTGTGTGTACACCCCACATCTTCTTTATGCATTCATTTATGGAAAGAAAATTGAGTTGTTTCCATACCTTGGCTATTATAAATAATCCTGCAATAAACATAGGGGTGCATATGTCTTTTGGAATAAAAAGCTTTTGCACAGCAAAGGGAACCATCAAAAAAAAAAAAAAAGACAACCTATTGAATGGGAGAAGATATTTGCAAATGATATAGCTGATAAAAGGTTAATATGCAAAATATATAAAGAACTTCTACAATTCAACACACACACAGACGCACACACACAAATCCAATTAAAAATGAGCTGAAGACATGAACAGACATTTTTTTAAAGACATACAGATGGCCAACAGATACCTGAAGACATGCTCAATATCACCAATCATCAGGGAAATGCAAATCAAAACCATAATGAGATATCACCTCAACCCTGTCAAAATGACCAAAGTCAGAAACACAAGAAACAAGTGTTGGCAAGATTGTAGAGGAAAAATAATCCTCATGCATTGTTGATGGGAAAGCTGGTGTAACCACTGTGGAATACAGTACAGAGGTTCCCCCCAAATTAAAAACATAAGCATCTTAATCCGTTCCTTGTTTCCTATCTCTTTTTTGTCTCTTAATATGAAATTCTGAATAATTTCCCAAGTCTACCTTCTAGTGATAGAAAGATTAGAATTTTGGAATTTTCTCTTCAGCTCTGTCTAATTTATGTTCAACATTCCACAACATTTCTAAAAGTTATATTTGGTCCTCTCAAATTTATCTGACTTTTTTCATAGAAACTTGATATATCTTTAGAAAGTCATTTTATTTTTTAAAATAAATTTACCTATTTTGAGAGAAAGAGAGAGTGAGAGGAGGGACAGAGGGAGAGAGGAAATCACAAGCAGACTCCACACTGAGTCAGAAACCCAACTTGGGCCTCAATCCTACAACCCTGAGATAATGACCTGAGCCAAAATCTAGAGTCATATGCTTAACTGACTGAGCCACCCAGGGTCCTCTAGAAAGTCATTATTTTATCTCTCTAATCACTTAAACATACATTTTTTTTCAGATTTTTCTCTTATTTCAGATTCTTGTTCTAATCATTTCATGCATTGTCTCTGTTGATTCTTACTCATGGTGCATTGCTCATGTGCTTAAATGTTTTAAATTGTAAATGCACTTATTATTGGATTATAATCAGTTAGTTATTGTCACAGTAATGGTTCATAGTAAACCACTTTAGGATTCAGTGCAAAAGAGATACAATAATGATTATTATTGAACACTTATTTTTGCTCACACCTGTGGGTCATTAGAGGTTTGGCTAATCTGTGCTGGGCTTTTGCTAGGTTTGACTCTAACATACAGGTTAGTTCCTGATATACTTCAGGTTCTAGCTGCAGATTAGACTCAGGTCCATCTGAGTCTGTTTATTTTGAGGACAAAATGATAGCAAAATATAAGAGTGTAACTATAGTTGCGTCAAGTACATTTTAAAACTTAGCTTGATTCATGTCCATCAATAATACATTGGCCAAAGCAAACCACATGGTTAAACCCAACATCAACGAGGTAAGAAATTCATTCCACTTCTAATGGGAGGAACTGCAGAGTTACATTGCACAGGTAGGAGGGGAATGTAGGAAGGGTTGAAGAACTGAAAACAATAAAGCAATATAAATGTTATAACATTAGGCCCTCTTTTGGGGTGAGAAATCTATGTGGCTTATATTGTGGAAACTTTCCTCCAGAGTAGTTTGGCATTTATTCTTTACAAGAGTCTCAGAGGACCAATTTCCATGACATTTTCTCTGTTCTAAGAAAATGCTGACAGTATAAATTCAAATCCCATGGCCATCTGAGGTTGGGCCCTGGATTTGGAATTTTCATGTCCCTGACTTCCTGCATGAGCTGAAATAGGAAGAGAAAATATTTATCATCTTTCTGTGCCAGTGGATAGATTCTTTTCCTAATTTCCTTAGGACACTGCCTTTCATGGATCCTGTATATACGAAGGTTCTTAAGTCTAACTCTCTACCTGACACAGCACCAGAGTCTCATTTCATGTTCCCTTTTTGGGCCAAACTCAAGTGTCAAGGTTCATAAAATGAGCATCTTCCTCCCTGAACCCAAAGCAAACCCAACATAAACTCACCTGCAAATTCCTATTGTTTCAAGTTTCTTCATAGTTTCTTGCCCCTAGGTATTTCTCTTTCTTTACTGCAACCTCATCTGCACAATGAAGTAAATATTGTATCTACCATTTCTTGATGTTTATCATGGGAAGGTTTTCATTGAATTCAAATTGCCACTGATTATAAGACACACTGTTATTTTTCATGCCACCAAGGGGACAGGGTAGTAATAATAAGACTGTCAATTAAACTATAACACAAAGTTATCTTATCACTTAGAAATTTTTTATTTCTTTTTACATATATAATTTTATTGTAACTCATGTGCATATATAAAAAAGGAAACATAAATAATATAAAATTAGTCAAGGTAGTTTTAAAACTTTTTCACACTCAGAGTTTGATGTTTCTATTACTTTTTGACTAAGAATCATTGTGTTTTTCCCCATGACATTACTTTCTTTTATTAAAAGAGCTGGTGATGCAACAGTTTTTAAAAAGCACTTCATTATTACTTGTGTTTTGTATTCAAAGTTGCTGCTGTCCATTGTGCAAGGTTTATGCTGTTATCTTCTTGATCTTAACATATTGTGTTAAAGGAAGGTTTACTGATGACAACAGGATTCATTTTCCTTCCCCTAATGGTTTTTAAATCATTTGCTGATTAAAATGTTAAGGGGATACAGTTATCTAGTCCTATCATTAGGAATATCCACCAAGTTTGTATCTGCACAGGCAATGAGAACACCATCATTTTCATCATTTTCTGATGTCAATGTGAAAATGTGAAAAATACGCCTCTTAGAATCAATAAAATATGGCAGTCTGTATTTTTGCTATAACTGGAAGTCAATGTGATTTTTTAATAAAATCAAAATAATTTTTAAAAAAAGGGCCACTCAAGAAAACATGCACATATGTATACAAACAACAAATGTGAAGTTATATACCAAGATAGTAAGACCTGACATTTGTTTGGTAGTTACTCTTGCCAGACACCATGCTAAGGATTTTACATACATTATTTCACTCAGTCCTTACACAGTCCTACCTAACACACAATCCTCTTGAAAACTTTATTTGATCCTTAAACAATCAACATTTGAACCTACTACCATTGAGTATGCAATGAAAACATACCACGCACCTATCCTTAACTAATCTAAGTACCACAATCTCTCACTCAGCTGAGTAGGGGTCCAAATAGGTGGATAGAAACAGATTCAACTTGCCAGTTTCAGTATCTCACTCTCTTTCCTAGTAAAGGCTCTTGCACTTTGATGGGACTCAACAAATATCAATGGTTGAATGAATGCCAGTGAGATACAATAATAGTCCAAATAGCTATAGCCTGTTGAATGTGTAGTACATACAAGGTACTGTGCTAGGTGCTTTAAATAAACATGTTCTACCTTAATTCTTAGCAAACAACTTGCAAGGTAGGCATTTTAAAGAAGAGCAACCTGAGCCACAAAGAGGCTAAGTGACATGTCCAAATTCATGCAATCAGTGAGAGAACTGTATTTGTATCACAGTCAAAAACACTTTGTCCACCACCTTCCAATAGCCTCAAACAGCCTATACAATCATATGCCCTGGAGGTACATTTAAGATTACCTGGGATTTCTGCATTTTCTAGGTTAGAATATAAGTCAGAGTCTGAGTTCTCAGGAATCTCTGAGAATGTTCCAGGGACAAATGAGGATGACTCTTGTTGAGTCACCACGACAGTGTTCATGCACCTCTTGGGTATTCAAAGAGTCTGGCAGAATTTCCATTTCTCTTTTTAAGCCACTGACTCAATCTGCCTACCATAACCTAACCTGTAATTGAATTAGCTCTTAATAAAATGAAATACACTTTGAATCTGTCTTCATTGCAGCTTCAGAAATTATCCCTTGCCAATTTTTCTGGGTCAAATAACACTTTGTGTCAGGTGATTAGTGAGGAATTCTGATGTCATTCATTTTACTTTCTACATACCTCCCAGAAAAGGGAGAATTGGGATATAAATGACTGTGCTACAGAAAAAAATATTAGCTTAGGTTTATAAAGTTGTACTAACAAATCTTTAAGGCCCAATTCAAATCATTCCACCTCCAAGAAAGCTCAGATTCCCTTGTTTCTCTCATTTCAAACTTTCATAGCTTATAGTTCAGTACTTAACATAGTCTACTTTCTTTTCTTTTCATAGTCTACTTTCTATTAAAATTATTTATGTACCTCCTCACCTACCATGAGTCCCTTGTGTCCCTCTTATTTACTTTTTCTTGGGTCCTTTATAGCACCATTTTTTTTATATGGAATTTGCTCAACAAATATTTGTTGAAGTGGTCCAAATGTTCAATATTGAATACTAACTCTTATTCCAGTTTTGATTTTTTATCATAATCTGATTAGTATGGTTAACTTTTTGAAATAATAGCCTAAGAAAATTCCATTCTTTCAGTTTCATTTTTTTAAATACAGACACAATGAAAACAAATTCCAGAGCCTGGCATCTTTCCAAGTATACCAATAGTTGCTTTGCCTTTTTCAGTTGCATTGAACTCAATCAATCAACTAAACCCTTCACAAAACTCAGTAGTAAAAAGTGAGTATAGTTTGGTGAAGTTATGGAAATTATTGGCCTATAAATGCTCCAACTTTCCCATGATGAGTTTTATCTTATTTACTGTGATTTCTGGAAATTCCTTACCTTTACAGTGTGCTGTGTAGTAGGTACTCAATATTTACTGAATTGAGTTGAATTACTCTTGGTTCCTAGATTCATTTACCAGAATCCAAACTAGTGTGTCTTAGAAAACTCTATAATAATGGGTTAATCACTCAGCAAGCAGCCAGAGAATGCTTTTAATTTGTGACCAAGCTCATGCTGAATGTAGGTTCTGAGAAGTCTTCTTTTTTTTCTGAGAAGTCTTCTTTAAACTGCAAATCAAACCATATTGGCATGTTTTTGTTTTGTTATGACTTAATTCCATATTTTCCACATAGTGCGGAAATTTAGAAATTCCTTCTAAATCTATATGACATTCAAACATTTTAAAAATTTAAAAACTAATAATTAAGCAACTGAAAATATTCTTGGTATGTATTTGGTATCTAAATAATTACTGGAAGGACTTTTCAAAAAACCTCAACCAATATATTTGGAAATGATTATGGCCCAGTGCCTTAGGTAGATTTGACTGTGACCTATTAAAGTGTCCTCTAGATGACTCCACTGAAAAATAAGCAACAATGTAAACCTGAAGAATGCCACTGATTCAATTTTTTTTCATTAATATTCTCTGCGAGGCTCTTACCTGGCTCCTGACTTCACATACTTGAAGAGTTGTCATGGACAATATTAGACTTGTCTGTGCAGACCTAGGGCCAAAACAAGAACCTAAGATTAGCGGAAGTTACAAAGATACAGTTTTTGGTTTAATATTTTAAAAAATATTTAATTATTATAAATTATATAATCACCAAAAATTTATTTACACTCATTGACTTTTTTATAATAGTAAATATAGAACTTTGAGGATGAAGGTGGAAAACTTTTAAAAAATCATTCATAGTCCTATCAACTGGAAAGAATCACTGCTATCTTTGTGACTATCATATATACTATTTTAAGAAAACAATTTTCTCTCTTCAGTATGGGAAGTTGGGATACCCCAACTTTGGAGGTGTTCAAACAGCAGCTGACCTCTCTGTCAAGGCTTTATGTGGAGAGTTGGACACATGGGCCCTTTTAGAACTATGATTTGGGGGCCCATACCATGACTGTGAGGGTCCTCTGATCCATATGTATTCATATTTCTTTCACATTCATCATTTTTTTCCTACTTTCATATGGATAGTCTCTCCTTTTATAGACTTTTTAAAGCTTTATTTAGGTAAAATTGACAAACCTGTATGATATTTAAAGCATACATGGGGATTATTTGATATTCATATACATTGTGGAAAAATTCCTTCCATCTAGTTAATTAACACATTCAACACCTCTTGGATTTACTTTGTGTGTGTGTGAGATCCATATTTAGTTTTATTTGCTCTTTCAATAAATGCTAATAATTCACATTGCTAACATTAAAAGTGGCCAGGGCACCTGGGTGACTTAGTTGGTTAAGTGTTGGTCTATTGATTTTAGCTCAGGTCATGATCTCAGGGTCACAAGATAGAGCTCCGCTATGGCCTTTGTGCTCAGGACAGAGTCTGTTTGAGATTCTCTCTCTCCCTTTCCCTCTGTTCCTCCCCCAAATAAATAATAATAATAATAATAATAATAATAAATGGTCCTCATCTTGGAAAATCTAGGATGTAGAAAATTAGAAAATCTTTAAGACCCCTTCCTTCATGCAGGTTTAAGGAAAGAACTGGATGTTTTTCTTCTTTGTGCAGTACTCATCAGCATAAGAGCTTTCCCACGTTGAGCCCTGAAATGAACCAGCCTTTCCTATTGCTGTAACCCACACAAAAGCCCTTTGACTAGGTACTACTTTATTTTTCAATGGGGGCGTTATAGATGAAGAATCAAGATTTAGGGAAATGAGGTACATTATTTGCCTCATTTCACAGAGGGAAAACAGAAACAAAAACACCCTGTCCCTCCCATAATTGTTTAGACTCCACCTGTCACTCTGAAAGAAAAAAGACTGCGGTGGTTTTGGATTGTACACGTGAATGCTCAGATCCGCCTGTCAGGTGTCCTGAGAGTCTGCAGTGGCAGAGCCAGCCTGCAGGCGGCTGGCCCAAGCTCACTGGGTCCTGGTCCTGATTTTCAGTACCCAGGACAGCGGTTGGATTTTCAAGGAGCAGGGCTGGACACACATTCCCAATACTCTCTCTCCCAGGCTCTTCCGTCTATCTTCCCAGAAACATCCCATTATAGAGACACCTCAAGTGGTCTCCAGTCCTTCCCAAAGTTGAATATAGTCTTGGCCCCTCAGAGTCACAGAGCTTTCAGGCTGGGCAGCCACGTGCCTGGCAGTTCTGAGCTGCAAGCTGGCCACATTTTCTGGCTCACATCACGGCAGAAAGCAGACAGACCTGGGAATGGTTATTGGCGAAGAGCTGCAGGCGAACAGCTAATCCAGTCCTGGAAGGGGGCATTGGTGGTTAAGCCCTTTAATGGCCTCAGTCCTATGATAATTAGTCCTGGCCTGGAGCTAGCGAATAGCAAGCCCTTCTAACCTGAAACGGAGCCTCATCCACTGCTCAACGCTAATCCCTTGCACAATGAAAGCCGAACTAATTCACTGGGTAAACACCCTCTCCAGTTACTTACAAGCTGTCTTATTTCAGCCCCAAACCAAATAGAGAGGCGGCCAGTGACTGGAGAGAAAATAAAATGTTAAGAACTCATTTTGCCTGAAACTCCCCCTGGGAGGCTTGCCTATCACAGTATTTTGTTATGGCAATCCGCACTGACTAATATAGATGGAAATAATTTCATTTTAGAAAAATTCTTCTGTACTTATAAACCTGATTTTTCATTTACTTATAAACCTGCTTCACAAACATTCAAGAGCAATCTCCTGGATGCCAGGCGCTGTTCTAGGCATTAGGCATAAGAGTGGAAGAAAAGCTGGATACGCTTCCACTCTCAATTCTATGGGCAGGACAGTGGATGCCTGGTCTGCACAGAACTAAAAGCTGTGATATGCACATTTATGGGTCAGGCAGCAGTTTTCCTGTGGACACAGAGCTGCCTGAGTTAACCAGCTAACTACATTTAGGAAACATACAGTATTAGCACAGCCCCATTCCAAGTCCAGTAGAAAGAGATTAAGAAAAACAGAGAAAACTCTTCCTGGACATGAATGCTACTAATTGCATTTTCTCAGTCCCAAGCACCTGCCTTTCAGAAACAGGAACAGCTACATCCTAAACTTTCGGTAGAAGATGACACTATTATAGAAAAGAAGATTTTTTTGTCCAGAAAGCCAAGATGAAAGCTCCCCATCTCAGTTTCTAGAGCAGAACATAAGAATTGTTCTCCTTTGAAAAGTGAGAAGATTCGAAGTATCTATATTCCTGTGCTTGAGGCAAGCAGAGAGTTCTTAAATGCTGACTATGTTTACCATGTTTTAATCTGAAAAATTCTTAAAAGAGTTGCATTAGAATCTCAGATTTTCATGTTTCATGACTTTAGCAAATGGGAAAGCAGTGTTTTTTTAACCATCATAAGCCCACAAGAGCCATTATCTTTCAAAAAGTAAGCAATTTGCACAAAAAAACATCAACTCTTTCCAAAGATATTTTCCATGGTGGCTTCTGCAGATTTGGGGGATTAAACTGCAATTGTCAAGCTCCTTCTGAACTTGCTCTTGATCCGATTTCGGGTTTCTTGAGAGTATGAACAATATGCATCATCTCCTGGACACAGATGTGGTCTCCAGTGGGTAGTCATGCACCATTCAATGCTTACCAAGCTCCACTGGTGCCAGGCACTTTCCTGCATCCTAGATGTAGACTGACTAGAGGCAGATGAGACAGACCTCTGCCCCCCAGTTATTTACAAGCTAACGCTCGAGATGAGCAGGCAAACAAACTTGGGTGGGTGTCATTGGCATAGCATTAATGGGGAATTGATACATACTCATCACAGAATACAGAGAACCATGAAACAGACATAGGGTTTCAGGCTGACCTGGGTTTGGATTCTAGCTGCTTTCTAGCTTTGTGAACTGGTGCAAAGCATTTAACCTCTCTGAACTCCAGTCCCCTCATTTGTCACATGGAAGAGCAATGTCCAAATGCACAGGGTAATTATAAAGATTAAATATTAAATTCTAACCAGTTCTCTAGCACATTGCCTATAACTTTCTGCCGGTCCAATAAATGATTGTTCTGTCTCTTTCAAATAACTGTCAATATTATTTGTATAAATCACTTATTTCATCTGAGCTACATATGATTACCTTCAAGTGTTCAGAAATCCAAGTGGGCTATGGTGAGAGCAATTGAAGTATTTCTTGTAGTACTCCTAAGAACTTGGTTTTATGCTCAATATTTGCTTGATTTTTCAGAAAGCTGTGCTTCAGGATGTGGGCCTACCATGAATCCAGCAGACATGGAAGATACTTTTCTTCAAGCCAGGGAGGGGCTAAATCAGGAGACAGCAGGTCTCCCTTGTCAAGAGAGGGTGGATCCTGATGTCAAAAAGTCAGGAGGTCTACACTAGTCTTTATCACTCAGGTTTCTGACCCTAGCTGGAAATCTGATGGGTACATGGGACCCTGGGTCCATGGGATAGGGGTGGAAGAGTGAAAGAGAATAGGAATCCCCCCAAGAAAGGGTTAGAGACTGCAGTACCACTTAATGACAGTAGATATTCAGGTGCCAGAGGACCAGGCAGGAAGTACAGCTACCACCAAAGTTGTGTCAGGTCCATTAACAGTAGGGACCAGGAAGAGAAATCAGGCTGGACCCAGTCAGCTCTCAACACGTTATCAGTGATTCCCTTTGAGAGCCTATGGCTTTCACCATTGTACTGTCAGCTGTGTCATACCTACCTGATGCTAGAATGTCCACTGCCACCTGCATTCATTCTGCGACTGCTGACTTTTGTTTCCGGTTTACTTAATCTGCCTTTTTTCTGAGACTTCCTTCACTTCCCAATTTTAGTTTCTGACTTGGGTTGCCTGCTTCAAAACTACTCAGTTTAAACTCCCACCTCAGTCCAGCAGGCTGGTGTCTTGTGACCTGGGGGCCTGGACTGGGCTGGGGTTACCTGATTCTTACTGTGGGCATGGAGCCAATGATAATCTGAGACAATGGTTCTGGGGTGAAATTGAAGGGAAAACAAATCACATAATCCACTATGGGAAGGGGTGCAGCTAGAGGGGAGGTGGCAAGCAGAGAGAATTTTTATGACCGCCCTCAACCCTGAGAAGAGGAAGAGCTAGGGACCAAGCTTGGACACATCCATAAGCCCATGATCTCTGATTGGCAAACTGTGCCAGGATGGATTTTAACAGTACAGAATCACTATTCCACTTCAGTCTCTTCAACTAAAATGTGGCAACCTACACTCTTGTGACTGGTTCTGGGGTTAAAATGCTTTTCCTATAACTATAGCTTGGCCCTAGACTGAACTGATGCTATGGATGCAAATAGCCTTCTCTCAAGATTTCCACCCTCTTAACTCTCAAGAGCAGGTATTTTAAGAACTCACATTCTTGAATGGCAACCACTGAGACTCTCCTTGTTCACTGGGATCTTGGGGTTCCATTTTCAAGGCCCACTGTTTGAAAATGCACATTTGAACACGAGAACACCTTGAACATTTGTCAAGGAAGTAGCATATCAGGATACAAGAAGCTGTCTTTCTGTTCATGTGTTTCTACCTTCATGTCACACTGCTCATGCTGTGTGGAGACCACTTTCATCAGAAAGAAACTGAGATTCACCAGTCAGGAAACAACAGGTGTTGGCAAGGATGCAGAGAAAGGGGAACCCTCATACACTACTCGTGGGAATGCAAGCTGGTGCAGCCACTCGAGAGAACAGTATGGAGAGTCCTCAATAGAGGAATAGAGCTACCCTATGACCCAGAAATCACATTACTGGGTGTTTACCCTAAAGATAGATATGTAGTGATCTAAAGGGGGCACCCCAGTGTTCACAGCAGCAATGTCTACAATAGCCAAACTATGGAAAGAGCCTAGATGTCCATGGACAGATGAATGGATAAAGAAGATGTGGTATATAAATGGATAAAGAAGATGTGGTATATATATACAATGGGATATAAGGCAGCCATCAAAAACCTCCAAATCTTGCCATTTGCAATGGTGTGGATGGAACTAGAGGGTATTGTGCTATGTAAAATAAGTCAATTAGAGAAAGACAATTATCATATGATCTCTCTGATATGAGAAATTTGAGAGGCAGGGCAGGGGTTCATTGGGGGAAGGGAGGGAAAAATGAAACAAGATGTGACCAGGGAGGGAGACAAACCATTAGAGACTCTTAATCTCAGGAAACAAACTGAGGGCTGCTGGGGGTATGGGGGGTGGGAAGGGATAGGGTGGCTGGGTAATGAACACTGGGGAGGGTATGTGCTATGGTGAGTGCTATGAATTGTGTAAGACTGATGATTCACAGACCTGTACCCCTGAAACAAATAATACATTTTATGTTAATAAATAAATATTTTAAAAAAGAAAAAGGGAAAAAAAGCAATTGAGGCTCTAGTCAATAATATTGTAATAACATCCTATGGTAACAGATGGTGACTACTTATTGTGGTGAGCACGTAATGTATGGAATTGTTGAATCAATATGTTGTACACCTGAAACTAATATAATATGGTACATTAATTATACTTCAATAAAAAATAAATAATTATAATAAGGAAAAACAAAACAAAACAAAACAAAAACAGATTCACAGATACAGAGAGCAAATTGCTGGTTGCCACAGGGGAAGAATATGGGGGGATGGATGAAACAGGTGAAGGGTGCTAAAAGGTACAATATTCCAGATTTGAAATATATGTCATGAGGCTATAATGTACAGTGCAAGGAATATAGTCAATAATATTGTAATACATTTCTATGGTGACAGATGGCAACTAGAGGTATAGTTGTGACCATTTTCTAATATATATAAACTATCAAATCACTATGTTGTACACCTGAAACTAACACAGTATTATGTTAATTATTCTTCAGCAAAAAAATAAATAAAAGCTGAAAAAAAGGAAGGAATTGAAGGAGGTACTAGAGGTTTTCCCATTGCTGATATTCTACATCCTCAACTGTAAATTAGACTTTATCATTCCTAAGTCACAGGGGAAGAATAATTGTGGAGTCTATACTGCTGAATCCTTATTGAATGTTTCCAGGGTAGAAAGAGAATACTGGAGTCACACTAGTTAGATTTTAGCAATTACAGGGAAACTTAAAATCTATGGTCACCAGTGAAAACAGGACGGTCACCCCTACCTGTGGAATCTGTACACCTCATTATCTGAAAGCACAGATAATTTAGCAAGTTAAGATGACAATCCTAAATCTTGACCACATTGGTCAGTTTTCTCATGTTTCCCCAGATTATGTGGGACCCTAAGAGAGACAGGACAGAGTTAAGGGGAGGGTCTGAAGGTTCCTGAACACACTCCCTCTGTTACCTCCCCACAGTTTGGTCCCTAACTTCTGCTAATTCCCTACTTTACATACATGACTCATAACCTCCTGGAGACTCAGCTTCCTCCTCTGTGAGGGAGATGGAACTAACGTGACTGACCTGTGTTTTAGGGTTATGCCGAGGATCAAGTAATATAATGTACAGAAAGGAGACTTGTGAAGTACCACCCACATGCAAGGTATTATATTTAAGTAAGTGCTTAATAACTAATTTTACATGAAGATAACAATGTTACTTGATACTTAAGTTTTCTCAGCACTTTCCAGATTTCTGTGTTTGACAAGTTAATCCTCAATTCTATGTTATCTACTTTGTCAGCCAATAGAGGATCTTGGTCTCCTCAGGAAATTTAGCGAACAATGAAACAGACATAAAGGCACAATTTGGGTATTTCAGGTTCAAAGACTTGTCTAAAGTATTAACTTCCTATAGAGAGCTTAAGTCAGGTGTAATCATACAAGATCTCAGATGTGGTAGAGACTTTTTTTTTCAGTTTATAATATAGGGATGAGAGGCCTAGGGAAAAATAACTTCTATTATTATTGATAGAAATACAAAGTTATTATACACAATGCTGGTTTTCTGAGCATTTTTCATGTACATGTTTTTACCTAGCTATTTATCAGTTTTTTAGTCCATTAGTTGGTTCTTACCTAATATTCTGAGAATGTGCCCATCAAATCAGAATCTGAGGAGCTCAAAGCCAACAGCCCCTTTCCTGATGAGGATGGTCCAGAACTCCACAAAATAAATACTGAAGGATCTACGGGCAGCAAGGGCCTATAATTAATACAACTTTACAGGTACTTGGTGGTGCCAGGTTATTTATAGATGGTTGGAAGTGACTACAGCCCATAATGTCCTACAACAGTAGCTACTGTCCTATCTCAGAGGACCATCAAACCCTCACCAGTAGAATCTGATTCTCCATCAGAAGTGAGTCATCAGGCTAGAATGAGCCAGGTCCTAGAGACCTCTTAGACATATCACAATGGGGCAGACAGAAAGAGTCCCTTAGTAACATAAAAGCATTTGACATCAGGGAATTCCAAGCTGTGACATTGAGAAGGCACAACCTTTAGATTCTGGAAACAGATATTAAGAACGGACACAGACATTCATGTTCTGATGCCGGATAGCCCCCACCACAGGGACTGAATAGGACTGGACTGGGGCAGGGGGTAGGCACTGAGAAGAAAGCTCAGACAAAGACCCGGCCCCATGGAACAAGATTAGGGCCCTAGTGTACAAAGTGAGGGTTCAGACACAGAAAGCAAGATTAGAGCTACAATCCTGGAACCTGGATTTCAGGACAGAACGTAAACAGTAGCAAGTCCCATGAGACTATGAAGTCTAGGAAACTGCTAGAGCTAGACAGGTACAGAGAAAAGATAGGCCTGAGCCATAGGTGGAAATAGTTGAAGGACATCTGGGAGGATAATTTGGCTAAGGGTAGGCTTTCGAGCACCACTTGTTTCTGGAGAAATGGCCACACAACATGAGCCTAGGCAGGTATAGCTGGGGCAGGCCCTACTGTGGCTGATGGTCAGTGCCCGAATAACAACATGGGGTAAAGTTGGGCATGTTAAGTTGGACTTGTCACAGAGAGGGCAAGGTAGGGTCCGCATGACCTGCCTTGGTGTCAAGAGGACTGAGGTTTTGATTCTGTCGTGGAGCTCTAGCCTCACTCAAGGAGGACCTTTCTCCAGGGATCTTAGCCCTAAGGTAGCCAAAGATGCTCTAGATCTGCTGGAAGAGATGATCCTCACCCAGATAGGAGCCTTTCATTTCCAGATTACATGGGCTTGTCTCTCAAGGCTAGGATCTCTGTCTCATGGCCAGTGTCATTGTTACCTAATATCCACGCTCGTCTTCTAACTAACCAGTGAACTGATTTCACTGGGACCAGTGCTGTGCTGGGCTTAAAAACCAAACCAAACAAAACAGATTTCCAAGTCCCTTAATGAATATGCATAGCCTTATGATGTTCTGGTAAGTGAAGTATATAAGCTGAAGTTAATGGGGGAAGAAACTCTGAGCACTGGAAATTGCCAGGTAGAGTGCTTCTGGCAAGAGCCTTAAAAGGGGGCTGACTTACTAGGCATATACCTTTCTACATGTCCCTCTTTACCCATTAACCTTTTTCTTTCCTCTTCTCCTTTTCTCATTACTCCTTCTCCTTCCTTCCTCTTGCTTCCTACCTATAACTCTGATGTGCTTGCCAGAACTACAGTGATAATTCTGCAACCAGGAGCCAACCTTGAGGATAGATAGAAACCATGCTCTAAGGATTGCAGAGCACCATCAAGGTTGATGCCAACCTTCAGGTTTCATATGACAGACTTACTCCTTTTCCATGTTACTGTAGTTGGGCATCAGTATTTTGCTGCCAACCCTGACACTGTTCAGTGCATATCTCTTCTAGCTGGACCACTAGGGATGGGAAGTTCGCATGGAGGGAGGAAGAGGCTCTCACAATTTAGGAGATCTGTTGCCTTTAGCTGCCATAGGTGGGTAATGGGATTTTCAGTGATGACTTCCTTAACTTGTCTTCTCTAGCTGAGAGACCAGAAGGAGGTGAACTTTTGGGAGAACACAGTGTCTGGAGGACACTTTGGCAAGGTCTTTTTCTCCAAGACTCCAAAGTCTGTGTCATGTAGTTGGTCTCTTAATATTATTTATGTGTTGAGGGAAAAAAAAAATACTGGCTGATTTCTTTAAATTAAGAACTCCTGGTCTGGAGAGTGTGAGCTTTTGAGAGCTTGATATTCTTGATCATGTCCCTAAATCTGGATCTTCTTGACTTTTGGAAATTTAGTTCTCTGGCCCCCAATCTCCTCCTGCCAGTTCTCCAGCAGGAAAAGTTGTACTTTTTTAGGATTGAGGGATGACGGGGGAAGAGAGTAAGAGATGTTAAAAGTTAAAAGCTTTTCTCAAACTTCCCACAAGAGCTAGGTAATGTGATTGCAGATACTTGAAGAACATATTCCTTTCCTGCTTTACTCCTGAATTAACATAATTAATCACGTATAACATATATTCACTATAAATAATGTTTTTCTGTTCAGGCTATGATGTATCACCTATGGACAGCACAGCAAACCCCTTCCAGTGCTCCCACTTTCTTCCCCTCCTTCCCCACCTCAATCTCCCAAGCCCTGCGTCTGTTGAAGGCCCATTAAAGAAATCATTTCCCACCCTGCCCCCACTAGCACTGCACACCTGGTAATAAATAATATGATCATTGCCTAACAGGCACTCGGAAGAGCCCTGTGATAAATAAAGAGACTTCTCATCTCTCCACAGGCTCTGCAGCGAGGGCTGGCAGAGGAGAGCTCGTTATTAAAGAACTCGCATAGCCACAGGCAAATTCTCTCATGCATCTCCTTGTGGAGACCTTTTCTTAAAAGCTGAGATTGCTCTGATGGTTCAAGGTGCTATTGAGTTCTAACTCCAGTCACAGCATCTGAGATGATGCTTGTGTCTGATAAGGTTGCTGGAGAATAATGTGAAGGAGAGGGAGGCCTGGTAATGGGTTGCTGTAAGGATGGGAAGAGGCATCTTTGCCCAGAGCCTGAAGACAGAAGCGCTGCTCTTGCGGGAAGGCCTCCCCTGCCCCACCCCCAGATTCTTTTCCATTTTTATTGCATTAAAAAAACACTCTCTAAACATGCACTTCAGAAATCATTTTTTTTCCTAGCTCCAAGCTAGTAATACTACTCACCAACTGATTTTGTATCATGAGAGGTTTTGAGAATAATTCTGCTTTTTCGCATTCAGGGTTTTTTTTCCTGTTTTGTATTGAGAAAACCAAAGAGGGAACATTTTTGTGCCTTCCTTTTCTCCAGTTGCGTGTTGTTTCACAGAATTTTCTACCTTATCTTATTCTTTGGCCTTCAAAATCTTTTACAAAAACAAACAAACAAAAAAACCCCACAGCCATTATTTCATGGTATTTTATTTTCCTCTTTTCATTTTCCTGTCTGGGGTCTGTGGTCTTTGGGATCTCTCTTTTTCAGTTTGGATTCAATGAAAGTGAATTTCCAGGATTAACTAAATTTAGAAGTTCAGGCCATTTCAGCAACCACAATATAAAAGACAAAAGATGTGAATTCAGTCCAAAGACAGGTTATCTTAAAGCAACCTGGAGACAACAGGGAGTAGGGATATGGGAAGGATTTTATTAGTTTGCCTTGCTCAGTGTGGCCAGAAGCCTAGATACCCTGCCTGCTTAAGGCAGAACCAGAACAGGTGCAGTGGAATGGTTTGGGGGCTGTTACAACACACTTGTAATTCCCCAATTCTTTTCTCTTTCACTTTCAGACTTCAGGAGATATAGCATAGGTAAGGCCTAAGAGTTCTGTGAGTCAAAGACCTAATTCCTTCCAAGTATGAGTGCATGCATGTGGTGGGGGGTGGTGAGGTGGGGAGCAGCATCAGTAGACGTAGGTTGTTTTTCACTCATGCCCTTCTCTTACCCACTGTTTGAGGCCATTTCTAAGGCGAATAAGTTAACAATAATACTTGCTCAGACTCAGAAGACAGGAGAACTGGTTGTTTACCTCAAAGAACATAAGCTTGGGTAAAAAGTAGCACAGGCAGATCAATAATGGATTAATAATACAAGAGTGTTATAGTCAAGTTCTGGGCCACAAGGTACATATACCAAACGCTGGTGGAACCCAAGTGGTGAAGCCTTGGATAGTCAGGGCCATCATTAAGGCCAAAGTGGGATTTTATGTGGGCCTTGAAAGGATTAAAAGATCTCTTCTTGACTATGGGCTTCTAGAAAGAAGCCATTTAACAGCAGTCCTCCATTATGGACTGTCTCCATGACTGTGTACTGCCTAGAGCCTGTTGCATAGGAAGGTGAACATACATGTTTCTCTGATTCTAGCTTCCAGGTCCCCTTTTGAAACTCTATGAACACTTGCATAGAAGAGAGGGCATTGGATCTGGCATTCCTTCGGTACTGATGGTTTCTGACCCACTCTCCATTATCAGGAATAACATCAGACCTGCTCTATACACCTAAGGCTCCAACATGGATGATGACGCACAGGAAATTAGATGAGACCTAGAAGCCGATTCCGGTTCTCCCTTTCTAGAAATCACCAGCATTAACTTAGGGTGAATCTTTTCCTATTCTTAAACTTCCACTTCCTCATCTATTCTAAAGATCCAATGAGATGGATGCTAGGGTCCTTTTGGGCTGCAGCCCTCAGCATGCTGATGTACACGTCCCAGAGGCCAGCCATGCTTATTGGCCTTGCAACAGTTTATGGTGTTGACACCTGGCAATTGCAAACACTCCATTCTGAGTTGTACAAAGATCTAGCAGGATTTTCAAACCCTCACTTCTGGTGTGGCCAGTAGGTAATAGCCAAGCAGGCATCTAGGATTAGCGATTTCTATTCACAGGAAAGAACAACAGGATTCTAAAGGAGAGTTTTTGGCATGATCGCAGTGACAGCTGTCCTGTCATGTATAGCTTCATTTGAAGGGAAAATATGGGGATAGATTCTGAGACTAGAATCCCTATGGTTTAAATTCAGAAGTCTAGGGCAGCATGTAAGAAATCCCAGGTGATTTAGGAAAAAACTCTATAGTTTTAAGTCATTTCAGAAAAATCAACCTGTCAAGTGGTAGACCTGAGGCATGGATGAGCTATATAACTTGTGGGGCCCTGTTCCAAATGAAGATGTGGAATCCCTCGTTCAAAAATTAAGATTATCAGGGCATCTGGGTGACTCAGTCGGTTAAACATCTGCCTTCATCTAAGGGCATGATCCCAGGGTTCTGGAATAGAGCCCCACCTCAAGCTCCCTGTTTGGCAGGGAGCCTGCTTCCCCCTCTCCCTCTGCAACTCCCCTGCTTGTGCTCTCTCTCTGTCAAATAAGTAAATAAAAATCTTAAAAAAGAAATTAAGACTATTAGTTGGCAACAGCAGAGCATTAAAAACCAGCAGGGGGCCCTCACAAGTGTGATGCCCTGTGCTACTGCATAGGACACACCCTCGTGAAGTCGGCTCTGCTGGGCACATGGAGGAGGTGAGGATGATGATTACTGGCCTTGCAGAATGAGGAAAGTCCAAAAAGGTCATTTGGCTTACTTGGTGCAATGAGCTCCGTGCAGTATCCAACTGACTAAGCTCCACACACATGGTGCGTATAAGACTGAAATTTTCTAGGTGATTCTAATTTAAAGCATTCTCTAGTATTATTGCCCACTGCCTAGGTTTTATTGTCTTCTTCTTGTTTTGTTGCTCAGAAAGCACAGACATCAAGCATATAAAATATGTTCACTAATTTTTGGTCCTTTATTTCAATAAAAAACTATGTATTAGATTGTTATTCTGTGTTATACAAGAAGATGCAAGGGCTGCTGAGGACATTGCCCTGGCCTTCAAGGAATGATGATGCTTTTCCATTCATCAGAGCAGGCCCAGATGTACCTCTCCATAGCGATACTTTGTCATGCATCAAAAGATGCAACTTTGTGTACTTGGACACAACAAAATGGACTTCTTTAACAATAGTTTGTGAAGGGGACCTGTGACCTTTTTAGGCTTAGTACTCTGGGGTTTGGTAATTTAACAGAGACCCAAAGATGCTTAAAATGTTTTAGTTGAAATTTTTGCTGAGAAAAAAATTTGAATCAAGTCTGTAGACTGGAGTGGAGGAGGCAGGCATTTATACTGGCTACTTGCCTTTCACTGTGACTTTGGATTTTTTCATTTATGATTACCTGTATAGTTCACAGGACTAATTCTATGATGCAGTAGTATTTACAAGGTGGGACATTAACGAGGGACTAAAAATTTACTCTTCTAAATTGTTAAGGGATGAATATGAGTGAAACTTGGAGTTATTCAGACTAGTAATCTCGTAACTAGTTTAACACAGAGATTTTTTGCTGAATTTCTTCTTCTCTATATTTTTATGTCCCATCTTACCCATTGGATTAGTTTCCCACTATTTTGACCTTCCTAAGTAGTCCGAAGTCTTTCAACATAAGCCCTAAATTTGTGTCTTTTCCTCCATTGGTGGCAGGGACTCAGTTTTCATATGCACCAGAGGAGATATACTAGTTAGCATGTTCAAATTAAAATACTTTATTTGCATAGTTTGCATTTGGGTGGAAGGATTTGTAAAGAATATTTTACTTGTAAGTCCGTTAAACATTTGGGATCTCAGGTAGTTAATAGTAACCTTAAAAGATAAGATTTATGAATTGCTGTTTATCAAAGCACTTATTTTTTTCTTTACAATTCAATTAGCCAACATATAGTGTATCATTAGTTTCAGATGTAGAGTTCAATAATTCATCAGCTGCATATAACACCCAGTGCTCATCAGTCACATCACATGCCCTCCTTAATGTCCAACCCAGTTACTTCATTCCTCCATCTACCTCCCCTCCAGCAACTCTCAATTTATTCCCTATAGTTAAGAGTCTCTCGTGGTGGGCGCCTGGGTGGCTCAGTCGGTTAAGCACCTGTCTTTGGCTCAGGTCATGATCCCAGGGTCCTGGGAATGAGTCTGGCATAGGGCTCCTTGCTCAGCAGGGAGCCTGCTTCTCCCTCTGCCCCTTCCCTCACTCATGCTTGCATGCTCTCTCTTTCTCTCCTTTTTGTAAAAACAAATAAATAAAACCTTTTTTTAAAAAAAGTCTCTCATGGTTTGTTTCCCTCTCTAATTTTTTTATATTCTTTCAAAGCACTTATTTTTAAAGATCCATGTGTCTTTAGTGCTAGGAAACCCAAGAAATTCGATAATGCTCATTGCAGAAAGCCCCAAGAGTCTTTAGATCAAGCATTTAATATGAAAGCCATTGTAGGACTAAACAGTGGTGAGACCTGTTATTAAGGAAAGAATAAGCACCTGTTTTCCCCAGGGAGACATTTTCTACGTCCCCCCCCCCCAAATTTTCAATTTCAGTATCATCCTCTTTCCACACAGCCCCTAAGAGAAAAAAGTTTTTCTGAGTTCCACACCTTCCATCCAAAGAACAATATCTCTTTTCAAAAGCATGTGCTAAAAGCCCTCACTGATTCAAGAGTTAAATGTTAGGTCCAAAATATCATTGCTAAGACCAATGTTGATGGTTAGGGAGCTTACCATCTCTGTTTTCTCCTAGGAGTTTTATAGTTTCAAGCCTTAACATTCAAGTTTTTAGTCTATTTTGTGTTGATTTTTGTGTTTGGTGTAAGACAAAGGTCCAGTTTCATTCTTTTGCATGTAACTGTCAAGTTTTCCCAATACCATTTATTGAAGAGACTTTCCTTCCCTCATTGCATATTCTTGCTTCCTTTGTCATAAATTAATTGCCCATTTATGTGTGAGTTTATTTCTGGACTCTCTATTCTGTTCCATTGATCTGTATGCCTATATTATGCTCATACCATATTGCTTTTATTACTGTCTTCATAGGACAGTTTGAAATCAGGAAGTGTGATACTTCTGGTGTTCTTTCTCAAAATGTTTAGGCTATTTGGAGTCTTTCGTAATTCCATACGTATTTTAGAATTATTTGTTCTAGTTCTGTGGAAAATGTCCACTGGAATTTTGATAGGGATGCATTGAACCTATACATTGCTTTGGGTAGTGTGAGCATTTTAACAATATTAATTATTCCAATCTATGAGCACAGAAAATCTTTCCATTTATTTGTGTCCTCTTTAATTATTTTTATCTGTGTCTCACAGTTTTCAGTGTATAGGTCTTTCATCTCCATGGTTAAATTTATTTCTTGGTATTTTTTTTATGAGATTTGAAATGGGATTTTTTTCCTGAGTTTTCTTTCTGACAGTTCGTTATTAATATATAAAAACAGAATAGCTTTCTGTATAGCAGTTTTATATCCTGAAGCTTTACTGAATTCATTTATTCTAATGGGTTTTTTGGTGGAAACTTCAAGATTTTCTATATATAGTATCATGTCATTTGCAAATGTGACAGTTTTACTTCTTCTTTTCCAATTTGTATACCTTTCATTTGTTTTTCTTGCCTAACTGCTATGGCTAGGAGTCCAATACTATGTAGGATAAAAGTTGAGGAGAGTAGGCATCCTTGCCTTGTTCCTGATTTTAGAGGAAAAGCTTTCACCTTTTCATGGTTGCATATAATCTATGTTGTGGGTTTGTCACCTATTGCCTTTATTGTGCTGAATTATGTCCTCTTATCCCCACTTTGTTGAGAGGTTTGTTTGTTTTTTATCATAAATGGATGTTGAAATTTGTCAAATGCTTTTTCTGCACCTATTGAGATGATCATGTAATTTTTATTTTTCATTCTGCCAATGTGGATTATCACACTAATTGACTCACAGGTGCTAAGCCAACCTGCATCCCTGGAACAAATCCCACTTGCTCATGATATGTGATCCTTTTAATGTATGGTTGAATTTAGTAAGCTAACAGTTTGTTGAGATTTTTTGCATCTGTGTTCATCAGAGATATTGACCTATAATTTTCTTCTTAAGAAGCTTCTGCACAGGGGCGCCTAGGTGGCTCAGTGGGTTAAGCCTCTGCCTTTGGCTCAGGTCATGGTCTCAGGGTCCTGGGATCAAGCCCCACATCAGAGTCCCTGCTCAGTGGAGAGCCTGCTTCCCCCTCTCTCTCTCTGCCTGCTTCCCTGCCTACTTGTGATCTCTCTCTCTCTCTCTCTCTCTGTGTCAAATAAATAAACAAACAAATAAAATCTTAAAAAAAAAAAAAAGCTTCTGCACAGTGAAGGAAACTATGAACAAAATGAAAAGCCAATCTACTGAATGGTAGAAGGTATTTTCAAGTCATATACCCTTTAAGGGTTTAGTATCCAAAATATATAAAGAACTCACACAACCAAATAACACAATAATCCAATTAAAAAACAAGTAGTGGGTTGTGCTTTAAATAAATGCTTTAAATAAATTCTAGATTTTTTTTCCAAAGAAAACATAGATGATTATCAGGCACATGAAGAGATGATTGACATCACTAATCATCAGAGAAATGCAAATCAAAACCACAAGGAGATAGTACCTCACACTAGTCGGAATGGCTAAGTATCAAAAAGATAAGAAGTAACAAGTATTGGTGAGGATGTGGACAAAATGGAACCCTTGTACACTGTTGGTGGGAATGTAAATTGGTGTAGCCACTATCAAAAACAGTATGGAGGTTCCACAAAAAATTAAAAACAGAACTACCAGCGAAATAAGTCAATCAGAGAAAGACAACTATCATATGATCTCCCTGTTATGAGGGAGAGGAGATGCAACATGGGGGGTTAAGGGGGTAGGAGAAGAGTAAATGAAACAAGATGGGATTGGGAGGGAGACAAACCATAAGTGACTCTTAATCTCACAAAACAAACTGAGGGTTGATGGGGGTAGGGAGGTTGGGAGAGGGGGTGGGGTTATGGACATTGGGGAGGGTATGTGCTATGGTGAGTGCTGTGAAGTGTGTAAACCTGGCGATTCACAGACCTGTACCCCTGGGGATAAAAATAGATTATATGTTTATAAAAAATTAAAAAAAACAGAACTACCATATGATCCAGCAATTCCATTACTAAGTATCCATCCAAAAAAAAATGAAAACACTAATTTGAAAAGATATATGCACCCCTATGTTCATTGCAGCATTATTTACAATAGCCAAGGTATGGAAACAACCTAAGTGTCCATTGACGGATGAATGGATAAAGATGTTTTATATATATATATATATACACACACACACACACACACGTAATGGATTATCACTCAGTCATAAAAAGAACATCTTCCATTTGTGACGTGGATGGACCTTGAAGATACTATACTAAGTGAAATAAATCAGATAGAAAAAGACAAATACTACATGATTTTATTTATATGTGGAATCCAAAAAAACAAAACAAAACAAAACAAAAACCTCTAAAACAAACAGTAAAACAAAATCCAGACTCAGTGATACAGAGAAAAAATTGGTGGTTGCCAGACAAGGGGGAATTTGGAGGAGAGAGACAAAATAGTTGAATGGGACTAAGAAGTAAAAACTTCCAGTTACAAAATACATAAGTCATGGGGTTATAATGTACAGCATATGGAATACAATCAATAAAATTGTATTAAATTTGTAAGGTGATGAATGATAAATAGACGTATTGTGGCGACCATTTTATAATGCATACAAATGTCAAATCACTATGGTATACACTTGAAACTTATATAATATTGTATGTTGGTTGTACCTTATAAAAATTTAAAAAGAGTTTAGTGTTAGGGAAGTCTCTATGTCTTTAAAAAAAAAAAAAAAAAGGAACCAAGAAAGAATAATTCCCAGTTTCCTAGAGTTCTAAAACTTATTTTTTAAATTAAAATTTTTTAAGCTAAGGATTTACAAATCAGCTATTAACTTTTAAGAGTTTCATTATAGTTTTAAAAAATCATAATTACTTGAGGTAGGGGAGAGGGGGTGTCTACTTTATTCCTAATGGAAACTATATAGATGAAGTGTCTATATAAAAAATGGGAGCTGTGATTATATTAATACTGTCTAACTGATATTCAATAACTCACCCTTCTATTTCCTATTGTCCATATTTAAATACTTCAAAAAGAATTCTAATCAAGTGGAAATTAATAGGGGAGGAAAGACTGGGGCTGGCAGGAGAAGGTTCTAATCCCACTATCGCTTAATATTTCAAAGTCTCTTTTATTTTCTTAATAAAAGGGCAAGAGAAAGAGAGGGAGAGAGAGAAAAGGGAATTAATCCCTTGCTCTGAACTGTCCTCTCATCTTAATGCTTTAAATAAATTCTAAGAGAATATTACACATGAGAAGGCTATTTCTGGCCAATGGCCAGGCTTTAGTTTTGCTTCTCAACTTTTTTCCATCTTTCCTTCTCCCTTCCCTTTATTCTACCTGTCTTCTCTCCCCTCTTTTCTCCATTCCAAAGATCTTTAAAACCCAGTGATGGGAGCTATATTTAAAGTCCAAGTTCCTCTGACATAATCTGGCTACATATCTCCCCCTGCCCTACTTTCTTCCCCACTCCATCACCTGGGGACACTGCACCCTTCAGAAACACATCATGTGCATTCCTGCCTCTGTGTTTCCACACTTGTTAGTCCCCTCATTTCCTCCATGCCTACTTTTTCCTCTTGGGCTCAGTCCAATTTATTATTCAAGCCCCACGTTCTCTACGGAAGTATCGATATGTAGCTATTTAAAAACTGTGAAATCATGAAGCATTATAACTACGAATATTTATTGAACAATTCCAGTGTGCTAAGCAATTTACTTTAATCCTCTTGGTTATCCCTAGGAGACTATACCAACCTTGTAGGTGAAGTCTGGGATTAGAAAAAAGTTATCTCAATTCTCAAAGGTTGGGGACTCTTGAGTGGGAAAGCCAGACACAGAGCTCTAACATTTGCTTCCTCTCTTGTTCCTGACTGCAAATGCACTTAGAGTCAAAACCCACATGGTTTAATAATTTAAAGTTAATTATTTCATGACAACATCAACTTTCTTAAGCAAAAAGATAAGTTTTGTGAAGAGAACAACCATTCATTTGTATCTCCCTAGGATCTCATCTGGGGTAGGTGCACAGTAGATTCTCAGTGCCTACTTAATGATAAAGGTCTGGATTTTTCCCTATGAATTTTATTGTTTTCACTGTATATACTCAATCACCATATAAACTCAATTTACATCTTCTAGGGATACACATTATCTTGTTTTTCCTCAAAATCAAACTAAGTGAGTCAATGATGACATATTTGCTATCTAATATATATTATCAATCAATAGATCAATTAATTTATTAATCCATTTAACAAACAGCTACTGAACACTTTTATGTGCCAGACACTATTTTAGGCACTGGGAAATAGAACAGTAAAGAAAATATAACAAGGGACACCTGGGTGGCTCAGTTGGTTAAGCGGCTGCTTCCGGCTCAGGTCAAGGTCCCAGCGTCCTGGGATCGAGTCCCACATCGGGCTCCTTGCTCATCAGGGAGCCTGCTTCTCCCTCTGCCTCTGCCTGCCATTCTGTCTGCCTGTGCTTGCTCTCTCTCCCTCTCTCTCTCTGACAAATAAATAAATAAAATCTTTAAAAAAAAAAAAAAGAAAATATAACAAAAAAAATAAAAAGTAAAAATGCGCCCTTATTACATTGCCCATACTCTAAATTGGGCGACACAGAAAAAGTAAATAGGTAAAATATATGTTAGACGGCAATGAGCTATAACAGAAAAATAAAGGAGAGGAGACAGGGAGTTGGTAGAAGAGGGGATGGTGCTATAATGTTGAATATAATGGTGCGGGAAACTCACTGAGCATCGACTGGGAGGAGGTGAAGGAAGGAATGTGGATATTTGGGTCAATAGGCAGGCAGAAGGAAAAGCAAGTATAGAGGTGGGAATGTGCCTGAAATGTTCAAGAACCAGCAAGAATTTCAGTGTAGCATATTTACCTCTAATAACAGAAGGGAAATTATATCTTCTAAGTATGCTTGTGTGTGTGTGTGTGTGTGTGTGTGTGTGTGTACACTGGTAGAAGTTTAATATAAACCTACATAGGCAGGAAAATCCCCAAAGTCCATACATGTATTCTGAGCAGAAAAATAGGAAAGGAGTAGAAATGTGTTACTACAGAGGCACCTGGGTGGCTCAGTGGGTTAAAGCCTCTGCCTTTGGCTCAGGTCAGGATCTCAGGGTCCTGGGATCAAGCCCCGCATCAGGCTCTCTGCTCAGCAGGGAGCCTGTTCCCCCCACCCCCGCCTCTCTGCCTCCCTCTCTGCTTACTTGTGATATCTGTCAAATAAAAATAAAGTCTTTAAAAAAAAATGTGTTACTACAAAAAAACAGTACTGGAATAACTAGTCAGTGTTTTAGCCCAGGTTCCCTAGAAAACGAAGTATAACGCCAGAATTAAGAGCTGAGCCTTTTTTTGGGAGGTAAAATCCCAGGACAAAGAGAACACAAAGAGAAGTGAGGCAGGGAGAAAGAGAAGCACGACGAGTTTATGCATGACTTTTCTGGTCTCTGTCTCATTAGGGGCCTGGAAGAAACAAGCAAATGACCTTGCAAGGGCACCTGCAGAGCAGAAGCTGTGGCTAGCCCAGTTCCCAGGAAGGAGAGATGAGAGAAAATTTTATTGGTGGGCTCCTTGCCATCACATGCTTCCCATTGGTCAAATTTCATCCTATAGGTAGATAACCACCCATCCCTCGATCTGGGACTTCTAGGTTTTGAAACCTGGCTCCCTTGTCCAGTTCCCATGCCTGCAATGTGACAACTCAGTTAAGTTTAGATGTAGAAAGAGACAAGAGACTAGACCTGCACTTGGTTAGCCTGGTTGCACAGCAGCTGCCAAGGGGGAGGGCCCAGCATCCCCAGGCAAACTGGTTGGCTCCAGGCAGTGGGAAATGTGGGTTCTAGGTGGGGTTGGTAGGCAGGATGCAGAGCAGTGACTAAGGGTCTGGAGGTGGCAGTGCTGAGGGAATAGAGGAGGCATATGGGATGGAGCTGAAATAATCAGTAACGATCAAGAGCACATGCTTACACAACCCTCAAAACAAATGAGACAGAAGCCCTATTTCCCCTAAGTTTCTGATAAATGATGTAGATTAGTGATGCATGTATGTATGTATATATGTAAGCATGTGTATATGTATATGTATATACACATGCATACATATAGTCTGAGACAAGGGGAAGAGTGAAAGATGCATTGGGAAAAGAACAACCTAAGCTGTAACTAAGAAATATAATAGAACATGATGTTGACTTGTTACTCTCAGGAACACAACTAGCTAAATGAAGTTACCCTAACCAGGTCAGTTTCAGCTATAAGCGTGTCCTACAAATTTAAAGCCAGTGGAAGAGTTTGATAGCCTAGGTCAGAGAACAAAAAAAATCAAGCCAATTTAACTGTTTTTAATATGACTGAATCTCCTACTTTTTTAAATGGAAAAAATGGTCAAGTTGATGGATTTTAATCATGGCTGGAAAAAAATCTCTGTGTGAATATTATAGGTATCTAAAATACTAGATAAATCTACTCTGCTATATATATATTTTTCAATTTTCAAATCATTTAGTTATTGGAGAGACATAGTCATAGAAGAAACTCCAAAAATTTAATTTAGCAAAATGTGATATTTTTTATAAAGCAAAACAAATCTAGAAGGAACAGAAACATATAAATATCTAACCAGATACATTACTAAGGCAGAACTGTGCACAACACATTTTTGATGTTTATCATGAGAAACCTCTTTATAAAGATTGAATTTAGAATTGCCTACATTGTCTCCAGGTTTTTATTTGTTTGTTTGGGGTTTTTTGGGGAGGGGGATCTGATGTTTTCTAGTTTGTTTGTTTTGTTGTTCGCCATTCTTCCTGCCTCTGGATGTGATACCTACACATTAGCTACATTGCATTGGCCTTGCTCTAATCTGTCTTCCCTCTGAAAAATAGTTTTGTAAAAATTCAGTCAATGAAATTGGTCTGTTGAACTTCAACTTGGCAGCATAGGAAGAGCATGCATTTTGTAAGCCAACTATCTCACTGAAGAGGTTGCTCACATAATTGGCAGCTAAACAGGGCCTGGAGAGCGTAAGGGCAACCTTTCATTTTACATCTGGGTAAACCAGAGTCTAAAGAGCAAAAGAGACTCACTAAATACCTCAAAACGGAAAGAAATGCCTCCTGACTTCCATGAGAATGCATTTGAAAAATCTACTTCCATGTCTACACACAGGTAGGAAGCATGAATAAAGAAGAAATTTAAGATTCAGTTGAAACTAGTATCTTTTATATTACTTATTTATTACTACATAACAAATTACTTTAAAGCTTAGTAGCTTAAAACAATAATCATTTTCACTCACAATTTCTGTCGGTCAGGAAATCAAGAGCAGTTAAAGTGGGTGTTCCCGGCTCAGGTCTCTCATCTTGCAGTCAAGATATTGGCTGAAGCTGCACTTTTGAAAGCTTAACTGGAACTAAAAGATTTGCTTCCAATATGACTCACTCACATGACTGTTGGCAGGATGCTTTGGTTTCTGGTACATAGGTCCCTACATTGGGCTGTCACGACTCATAGCATAGAAATTGGCTTCTGCCAGAACAAGGGATCCAAGAGGTGGAAGCCACAGTGGTTCCACTGGCTATGCCTATTGGAAGTCACATGCCATCCCTTGTGTATGTTATACAAGTCAGTCCTACCAAATGTGGGAGGGTTCTAGACAGGAGTGTGAATGTCAAGAGGTGGGTATTCTTTAAGGGGTCATCCTGAAGGCTCCCATGATTCTTTTAAATTAAAACCAGGCATTCTTTAACCTTATATGGAGATGTATTCTAGTGCTTCATAACTATCATTATCAAGAAATTCTACCTAACTTCTCTCTAACCAGTTAGGCGGCCTTTTAGTTTTTCAAACTGCTTTTCAATTTACCACCATACTTGATTCCTACAACAGTTATTGAATGTAAAAATAAGATTAAAGATTTTGCTGGATAAACAAAAAAACACAGGCACACAAGGATTAAGTAATTTGCTTAAGGCAACTCAGTGGCAGAGATGAGGGTTCAAATCCTCTTGGCTGAGGCTCATGCCATTTGACTATATTGCCTTCTCTCTTCTCTCATGGTCATCTTTCTTCCTCTTGATCATTACCCATCATTCCGAAATTACTTCAACTCATGGCTCAAATTCCTCCTCTCTATCTCCTAGAAAGATCCTGATGACTTCATTGACTCAGTAAATGAATCCAGTCATTATGCTGGACTCTTAATTTCTTGACCTTCACATCTCCAATGACCTTCTCCCCTCCACCCTAGTTATCCACATTGATGATCACTCCACTCTGTCATACTGCTCTACCTCCAACCAGAATAAGCACATTGGAGTAGATGACCCCTGACACTGCTCTGTTTTTTATGACTGAAGGCTCCATGTTTAACATCTCTGCTGTTTACTCTGACAGGCCTCCTCATGATCCTAAGTAGTTTACAATTATGGCTGTGGAGGACCAAAAAACCCCAAATTTATTTGAAGCTACTTTGGTTGTGGCCTTTGTGTGCTTTACCCATTCAAATCAACATTTTTATGATTATGCTTGCATTTGAATTATTATATTGACAAAAAAATAGGTAAGTATTCCTTTCTACATTATGTTATCATCAGCACTCCCATTTTAGAGATGAAACAACTAAGAGTCAGAGAGAATGAAAGGCTTGCATAAACTAACTTGATAAGAGAAAATAGTTTCAGATAAAAATCATGCTTTCTGAGTACCTGATTCCAAAGCCAGGGTTCAGGCTGAGGATGCAGGTCTTTATCACCTAGAGAACAGAATGCTGTAATTTTCCTTTCTTCTGAATTTCTTCGAAAATCATCTCAATGCAACAATGTTTGCAGAACTTTTCTTTGACACATTCTCTAGAGAACTGAGCAAGTCTTTCTCACTGATGGCACGGGTCCTACTCAAGTCAGTTATTTCATTCTGTAACAAGTGGATAACTAGTTAAAACCTTTCTTTCCCCCTCCAATGGGGAGAAAATATTCTGTCTTCTGGCTTCTCCTTCTAAATCACAATTTATCTAAAAACTAAAGAGTAAATTGAAAAAATTTGCTGTTTAAAATATTTCCCAAGTCTTTTTGTCCCAAAAGTGGGATGTTTGGGCTTTGCCTTTTTTTCTGTTGAAGACAGAGAAATTGGACAATGCCTTAAGTCTAGTTTGGGGCTTAGAGAACAGTTTCCCTTCTCATAGCATTTGCCTGGACCCCAATGCCAAGATTAAAACTAAGACAAAATTTGCTTTTCACTGTTTCTAGGTGTGTTTCTAGGTGTGTCTTTTCCTTAACTTGGGGGCTGTTCTGGGTCCTTCTCCCACCATCTCCTGTAAGCCTTCTTTACATTTAGCAACCAAAGTCTGTCTCTTCACCTGGATTTCAAATTTGGGGATAAATTCCTTTGGATTGGTGAATACATTTTGGTTTGCTTTTATTTCTCACAGTGAAACTGCTTTATATTTCTAATTAAAAAAAATATATATCTTAGTTAGGAAAAGATGGAGCAATATATAAAAGTATGAAGAAGTAGGTGAAAAAAAATCACATGAAATCCCAGCTTCTGAGGTATTCATTATTAACAAACTTTTGTTGACCTTCTGTTAATGCATATATACATTTACATATAAATATGTAATTTTAATAAATTGAGTATCCTACATACTATTTTTTGTCATGACCACATTTTATGTAACCTTTTACTTTTGCATTATCTCCACCTCCCAAGCTCTTTCTCTCTACCACCCACACAACCAGCAGAACAACTGCATACATATTTTTCAGAACTTTCTGTATGCATATGTAATTATTTTTTTTTATTAAATTTTATTTTTTATAAACATATAATATATTTTT
>NW_019154123.1:20289407-20301609 GCF_002288905.1 Enhydra lutris kenyoni
TCCCGTCACTTTGGATTCACTTCTCCGCCAGTCCTACCTTTCAGAAAGTGGTTGATTTTCTGTTTCTAGAGTTGCTGTTCTTCTTCTCTTCGATCTCCCGTTGGATTTGTAGGTGTTTGCAATCTTTAGATAAGCTATCTAGCTGATCTCCCGCTACCTGAAGTAGTCTCAGCCTGCTACTTCACCATCTTGACTCCTCCTGCATATGTAATTATATTCAGACACAAACATATTAGAGTTTCTTAAATCATTTTTAAACAGAGTTCTTGTTTTTTTGCACTTTCCTATCCAATGTTTATCTACTAATATAGTTTCTATTTATATAAATAAGTGTAAATATTTAAGCATAATCTATTTATATATTTTTGCCAAAATTTAAAATTTTCTTTATATAATAAAATATTTATTTTTAAATATAATTTCTGAGTTTATTTTCTTGGTTAAAATGGTAGCCCAAACCAAGGTTATTCATGTAATCAATATTTTAAGATTTTTTAGTTTTATTTTTTACATTTCTCTTTTATCCATTTGATGGTTTTACACTGTATAAAAAGTCTACCTTTAAATTAAATTTTAAAAAAAAAGTCTACCTTTTAAAAAAAATTTTTTTTTAGATTTTTTTATTTATTTATCAGAGAGAGAGAGAGGGAGAGTGAGCGAGCACAGGCAGACAGAATGGCAGGCAGAGGCAGAGGGAGAAGCAGGCTCCCGGCCAAGCAAGGAGCCCGATGTGGGACTCGATCCCAGAACGCGGGGATCATGACCTGAGCCAAAGGCAGCTGCTTAACCAACTGAGCCACCCAGGTGTCCCAAAAGTCTACCTTTATTTTTGTTCGAAATGGATTTCCTATTGTGCCAGCACTATTTATTAAAAAGTCCACTCTTTTTACATTACATTAGAATGTCACTGTTTTTATGCATTATATTCTCTCACGTATCAAGATCTATATCTGGGCTCTTAATTATCTCTCAATGATTTGTTTGCTTAAAAAAATATATTTTACCAATATGGGACAACTCTCATAATAATATTGGCCATTTTCAGATATTTACCCTTCTATAAAAATGTTAAGATGATCCCCATGCAACCCCTCTTTAAAAACAAGAACAAAGAGTTAAATCAGTATTTTGGTAGCTATTAAGTCTTCTCATCTAAGAACACTGTACATCTCTCAGTTTGATCAGATTTTGACTTTTATTAAGATTTGATATTTCTGGGGCACCTGGGTGGCTCAGTTGGTTAAAACCTCTGCCTTCAGCTCAGGTCATGATCCCAGGGTCCTGGGATTGAGCCCCACATCGGGCTCTTTGCTCAGTGGGGAGCCTGCTTCCCCCCACCCCTCTCTGCCTGCCTCTCTGCCTACTTGTGATCTCTGTCTGTCAAATAAATAAATAAATCTTTAAAAAAAAAAAAGATTTGATATTTCTCCAAACATATATCTTATACCTCACAAATTGGTTATTTCTAGAAACTTGACACTTTAGTCACTCTGTGAATGGAATAGTTTCTCATTTTTTCTAGTTGGTTTTAACTAGAATATAGAAAAATCTATTAACTCTGTTTATCCTGCATTAATCTATTCTACCAACTCTAATAATAGTTTTTACTAACATCTTTTTTATATATGCAATAATATTGTCAAAAAACTAGATTTCATTTTTCTAATATTTATTTTATTTTTGAATTTACTAAAACTTCCAAAACAGCATTCATTTTAATGGGAAAAGGTTTAGTGTTACACTATAAGAATAATGTTGGTGTTAATTTTTGTTAAATAATTTTTATCTTTTTTTTTTTTTTAGATTTTTATTTATTTATTTGACAGAGAGAGGTCACAAGTAGGCAGAGAGGCAGGCAGAGAGAGAGATGGGGAAGCAGGCTCCCTGCTGAGCAGAGAGCCTGAGGCGGGGCTCAATCCCAGGACCCTGAGATCATGTCCTGAGCTGAAGGCAGAGGCTTAACCCCCTGAGCCACCCAGGTGCCCCAATAATTTTTATCTTTAAGGAGTTCCTTATATTCCTAGTTTCAGCCATAATCTTTATTAGATACAGATAATTTTTACTGCCTGATTTTTGAAAATTTATTAAAATTTTGAAACTTTTAAAAATTATCATACTATTTTTCTCCTTTTATTTATTACTCAATTAAATTCATAGATATCAGATACAAAACCACCTTTGCATTCCTAGAATAAGTCCTATTTGGTCATAATACACTATTCTTTTCATATATTGCTGGACTCCAATAAGTAATATTTTATGTAATATTTTTAAAGTTGTCTTGAGATAAATGAAATGGTTTTTAGTATGTTTATTTTTTTCCTTCTATCATTTTATAAATTTTTTTGCTGAGGTTATACTCATCTTACAAAACGAATTTTAAGTGTCCCCTCTCTAAATGGTCCAGAATAATTTTCATATTAAATTTATCTGACTATTAAAATTTACTCGATAGAGCTCAGATTTGAAACTATCTGGCAGATTTCTTATCACACTTATGATCCCTTCTTTTGCAATTGGTTTAAGCTTCCTACTTTTTTTATTGGAATTGGTAGTTTAGGTTTTGCTATTAATTTTTATTTTCATGTGAAATGAAAATAAAAATGAATGAAAATAAAAATGCAATATATCAAAATTTACAGAATACAGCTAGAGTAGTACTCAAAGGGAAATTTACGTCATTAAGATCTTTTATTGGGAAAGAATAAAAGTCTAAAATTACTAATCTAAGCTTCTACCTTAAGAAACTAGAGAAAGAAGACCAAATAACAACTCAGAGCAAACAGGAGGGAGGAAATAATAAGGAGCAGAAATCAGTGAATTTGAAAACAGAAGAACAGGGGAAAATCAATGAAACCAAAAGCTGTTCTATCAAATATCAATGAAATTGATAAACCTTGAGCCAATCTGACCAAGAGAAAAGAAGGTAAAAATTATTGATTTCAGGAATGAAAGAGGTCTACATTACTGTAGACCCCATAGGAATTAAAAAAATAAAAAGCAAAACCCCACAACACTAAGGGAATACTATAAAAAATCCTATGCTCATACATGTGACACCTAAGGTGAAATTGACTAATTCTTGAAAGACACGTTATCAAAGCTTAATAAGAAAATAGATAAATGAAAAAGTCCTATGTTTATTAAAGAAATTAAAGTGGTAGTTAAGAGCCTTCCAACGAACAATTAAGAAAAAATTCCAGGCCCAAATAGTGTCACTAGTAAACGCATGGTTACTATGCGTTTAAATGGTTGAGGATGAAAATAACATTATTTCTACATGATGTCATACAGAAAACAGAAGAGAAGGAAACACTTCCTAACCTGTTTTATGAGTTCAGCATTACCTTAATTCTAAAACTGGACAAAGACATTGCAAGAAAGGAAAACTGGAGACCATGGCCTCTCATGAACATAGTTGCAAAAACCATTAACAAAATATTAAAAAATCAAATATTGCAATTCATAAAAGAGATAACACATCTCAACCAAGTGGAGCTTATCTCTGGAATGCAAATCTGGTTTACTACGTTAACAAACTAAAGAAAAAATTGTGATTATCTCAATAGATGCAGGAAAAGCACTGAATGAAATTAAAAATCCATTCATGATTAAGACTATAAGCTTGGGTAAGAAAAAAACTTACATAACTTGATAAAGGACACTTACAGGATACTTACATAAACCCTATACTAAAATCATATTTAATCCTGAAAAATGGAATGTTTTCAACCCCAGATCAGGAACAAGGCAAAAATGTTCTTTCTCACCACTCATATTCAACAGTTTCAGCCAGTAAGTCAAGAAAGGAAAAAAAGAAAATATACAGACTGGAAAGAAAGAAAACTGTCTATAGTCACAGATCCCAAGATTTCTTATGTAGAAAATACCAAAGAATCTACCACCCCAAAACAAAACAAAACAAAACAAAAAAGCCACCTTCTTAAAACTACAATTGATTTTTTTTCAGGATATGGGTCAATAAACAAAACAATTATATTTCTATATACTAACAGTGAGTAATTGGAATTTAAAATAAAAAATTGCTGTTCATGATAGCACCAAAAACTAAAAAAATACTTATGTATAAATTTCACAAATTCAGGATCTTTATGCTGAAAACTAGACAATATTCATGAAAGAATACCTACATAAATAGAAAGATAAACCATGTTTATGCAAAAGATGTTATTCTGTTAAAATGTCCATTTCTTCCCTTTGGCTTATAGTTCCAATGTAATTCCAATAAAACTCCATAGGCTTTTACATAGATATTTCAAAGATGATTTAAAAATGTAAGTACAGAAACAATGGAATTGATTAGTTCAAATAATTTTGAAAAGGAACAAGTTAAAGAACTCACACCATATAACTTTAAGACTTAACTGTAGAACTATAGTAATCCAACCACTGTGGTGTAGCAAAAGAACAGATACAGAGATCAATGGAACTGAAGAAAGAACCCCCAAATTAGTCCTATATAAATACAGTCAACTGATTTTTGAGAAATTACAAAGTCACTTTAATGGAGAAAGAATATTAGTCTCAATAAATGGTGACAAACAATTGGATATCCATACACAAAACAAACTTTGATCTAAATCTTATATACCTTATATGAAAATAAATGCAAAATAGATCGAGGCCTACGTGTAAATAGTAATAGTAAAGCTTTATGATTTCTAGGAGACATCATAACCTAAAATCCACATGATCTAGGTTTAGCAGAGAGTTTTTATTTTTATCTGTTTTTTTTTTTTTTTAAGACAGGGAATACTTTATTCAAACCCATCAGAGAAACGGACAGTTTGGGTCTATAAGAAAGTATTGTGTTTTAAAGCACAGGTCAGTAATTGCCTATAAGAGTATACACTGCTTCATACAAATTAACAGACCAGAGTACAACCTATCAATGTTTAAAACACAACAAGCTTCCCTATAAAAGCAGCACCTTTGTGACATTTAAAAATGTTTTTTTTATTTTTTATTAACATATAATGTATTATTAGCCCCAGGGGTACATGTCTGTGAATCACCAGGTTTACACACTTCACAGCACTCACCATAGCACATACCCTCCCCAATGTCCATAACCCAACCACTCTCTCCATACTCCCTCACCCCAGCAACCCTCAGTTTGTTTTGTGAGATTAAGCTTCTCATGGTTTGTCTCCCTGTGGATCCCATCTTGTTTCATTTTTTCCTTCCCTACCCCCCCAAACCCCCCATGTTGCCTCTCAAATTCTTCATATCAGGGAGGTCATATGATATTTATTTTTCTATGGTTGACTTATTTCGCTCAGCATAATACCCTCTAGTTCCATCCACGTCATTGCAAATGGCAATATTTTATTTCTTTTGATGGCTGCATACTCATGAAAGAAATTGAGGAATATGCAAAGAAATGTAAAAATGTTCCATGCCCATGGATTAGAAGAACAAATATTGTGAAAATGTCTATGCTACCTAAAGCAATCTACACGTTTAATGCAATCCCTATCAAAATACCATCAATTTTTTCAAAGAACAAATAATCCCAAAATTTATATGGAACCAGAAAAGACCTCGAATAGACAGAGGAATGTTGAAAAAGAAATCCAAAGTTGGTGGCATCACAATTCCAGACTTCAAGCTCTATTACAAAGCTGTCATCATCAAGACATTTTTAATTTTAGTATTCCACTCCTTCTTCACCCTCCCCTTCAACAGAAACCATACCAACTTCCTCATAATCCTTCTCAAGGGCAGCCATGTCCTCATGGACCTCAGAAAACTCTGCTTCCTCCACTGCCTCACCCACATACCAATGAACAAAGGCATACTTGACATATATCAGGTCAATCTTGTGGTCCAGGTGAGCCCAGGCCTCAGCAATGACTGTGGTGTTGCTCAGCATACACACAGCTTGCTATACTTTGGCCAGGTCTCCACCAGGTACCAAAGTGTGAGTGTGCATGTATACAGTAAAATTAAAACTTATGTTCATACAAGAACCTGCATATAAATGTTTATGGAAGTTTTATTTGGGAAGTCTGGGTGGCTCAGTTGGTTAAGCGTCTGCCTGTAGCTCAGGTCATGATCCCAGAGTCCTAGGAGAGAACCTCACACCAGGCTCCCAGCTCAGTGGGGAGCCTGCTTCTCCCTCTGCCTGTAGCTTCCCCTGCTTGTGCATGCTCTCTCTCTCTCTCTAATAAATAAATAATAAAATCTTTTTTAAAAGTTTTATTTATAATCACTAAAAACTGGAAACCCAGGGGGTCCTTCAGCAAGTGAATCTAGCTCACTAACTAGCTAGGTAGCTATCTAAATGTCCGGGTGTATGTGCGCATATGCATAGGTTAGTTAGTACATACCTATATATTTTCTAGCTCGGTTTAGAAGCAGAGACGCACCGGTAGCAATGAGTACACCTAGTGCCCAGATCTTGAATTTAAGTGACATTCTCCAATAAAAGCAACAAGACTCCTTAGAAAAGTCCAAGGGGTAAGCAGAGAAAATATAAGATGAATATTTCATTATGCCAGAAATTAAGGAAGTGCTAAAATTTTTTAAAAAATGGAGTCATGTAAAAAGGACACAGCAAGCCAACTGGGAGAGCTCCCAATGGCTGAAGATGGAACCATTTCAGCAAAATGATAGTATTAGATTTATAACTCAAGAAAATAAATATCCAGGGATCCATACTGATACAAATAAATTATTAAATAAATAAATAGAGGAAGAAAGGGTAACTTTTCTTTACAGAAGAATTCTAGTTACTGTATGTAAAAGAATGAGATAAATAGGAAATCACCACAAGAACACCATGGTAATAATTGCTACAGGTAATATCCTCCAGTGAATGCTAAAATTAGTAGGTGAAGCAAGATTTAAGGTAAAACAAGATTTTTACATAGCCTCAAAGTATCTCCCTTCCCAACTACTTATGAGTTTTATTTTTTAAAGACTTTATTTATTTGACACAGAGAGGGGGTGCAAGTGGAGGGAGCAGCAGGCAGAAGGAGAGGGAGAAGTAGGGAGTCAATTGCAGAACTTGATCCCAGGACCCTGAGATCATGACATGAGCCTAAGGCAGACAATTAAGAGATTGAGCCACCCAGGCACTCTATTTATGAGTTTTAAAGGGAAAAACAGTAACATTATATTTAAGAAACCTGTCAGACCCCACCTTAACTAAGTGATCAAGATTAACATGATATCACCGATACTAAGATAAATTACATTATTTAGCCACTGATATGATCCACTGAAAAGAGAATATAAGGGTAGCCTTATATAGGTAGCCTTCCCTAAAATCCGTAACTTCAGCCTAATCATGAGAAAGCATCACACAAACCAATAGCCAAACCCAATAGGGAGACATTGTACAAAATAGGGAGACATTCTACTTGCTACCCTTCAAAAGTGTCAAAGTAAAAAAAAAAGAGAAATGACTGAAAACTGTCACAGATTGGAGGGGACAAAGGAAATTCAACATCTAAATATAATATGGTATCTTGGATTAGATGCTCAAACATCAAGAAAAAGGGACTTTAGCGGAAAAACAAGGGGGAATCTAAATAAAGTCTATAATTGAGTTAATAGTATTGTGTCAATATTAATTTCTTGTTTTTGACAGTTGTACCATGATCATGTAGAGCAAGCTAGATGGAAGGTAGACAAGAACTCTCTGTACTATGTTTATAACTCCTCTGTAAGTCTAAATTTTTCCAAACTAAAGTGTTAAAAATGAATTTAAAATTGTACATCTATATTTATCTAGCTGATACATTGTTCAGTATATATAGATTTCTAAATCTTCATGGTTTTCAAAAATTCTACCTTTATCACTATAGAACATCCTTGTTCATCCTTTTACCCTTTTTCATCCTAATTACCCTTATATTCCACCTTATCAGGTTTTAACATTTGTTTTCATTTGTCTTCAGTTGTTTTTACCTCCCTTTCCTCCCAAGTATTCTTTACTACTTTAAATGTAATAAAGTAATTTTTAAATTTTTATTTATTTTTTAAATTTCTTTTCAGTGTTCCAGAATTCATTGTTTATGCACCACACCCAGTGCTCCATGCAAAATTATAAAACTATTATAGCTATTATATATATACTATAACTATTATATATTAACTATAACTATTATATACTATTAATAACTATTATAACTATTATAACTATTATAAAACAAAACAAAACAAAAAACATATAAAGCAAAAAACATAATACCCAATCTGGTATTATCTATCTCCTTCCAGGAAAATTTTTCTTATTCATAGTTGGGGTAAACACTGATGTACTTAATTTTATTCCTTCCAAGTTTAGATATACTCTTCATATATTTGTTGTTTTCTCTTTTTCATTTTTCATTATTAGCTTTAATTTGGTCAGATTACCATTTATTCTTTCCTATTAATTTATAAATTCGATCAGACACTTGTTGCACTATGCCAATACTCATGATCAAACACATTTCTCTATACTGTTCTGTAGATAACCAGCTCCTTCTATTAACAATGTGCTCATCTCTACCATTGTCCTTCTCAATATGAAGATCCCCAAAATAAGTTTTATTTCTTTATCTCCTCCTTCCAGAATGGAAGGTCAAATCAGAGTACTTTTATTCTCACACTTAAAATCTAAGGTTTTGCTGAGATAATTTAATACTTTTAGTTCCAGATTTTGATTATATATTCTCTCATAGTATGTCTCTTTCATTTGGAAATCTTTATTTGATAGTTATATTAGAAACATTACCTGTCAATCTGTTATTCCCCATCGAAATTATTATACCCATGGCATGGTTCACTGCTCACCATTCCTCACCACTTCTTCTTTGTCTTCTGTTATTGTAAGTCTCTGCTCTGTTCATTTGGCTGGAATTCCTCAAATATTTTCTTCAGATTGATATCCAGGCAGTGTATACTCAGAATTCTTGAATTTGTGCAAATATTTTCCTTTCATCACGATAGGTAAATTACATCATGGCTGGGGATATAGAATCCCTGGATTGCAGTTATTTTTTCTGATGATCTACAGATATTATAGTACTATCTCTGTCTTCTCTAATTCTCTCTGATTCTTTTTCTATCATAAGAAATTTGCTCTGGGGACGCCTGGGTGGCTCAGTGGGTTAAAGCCTCTGCCTTTGGCTCAGGTCATGATCCCAGGGTCCTGGGATCAAGCCCCGCATCGGGCTCTCTGCTCAGTGCAGAGCCTGCTTCTCTCTCTCTCTCTCTCTGCCTGCCTCTCTGCCTACTTGCGTTCTCTGTCAAATAAATAAATAAAATCTTTAAAAAAAATTTGCTCTGTTTCTGATTTTTCTCATTATCCTTGAAGTTCACAGCTTTTCCCAGAATGTGCCTGAGTATATCTATCCTTCCTCATCAATTCTGCCTGAAACTTGGATTTCTAGATTCAGTCTGTCTTCAGCTGAGGGATTTCCCCCCTATTATTTACTTAATTATTGCTTCTCCATGCATTCTTTTTTTCTCCTTCTGGAACTCAACGTTTTCATGTTAGGGCTTCTGGTTCTGTATTCTGAGTCCTTATCTTTTCCCTTTCTGCATGTTTGCTCTATGTGAGATATTCCTTCCATTTAACCTTCTAGAAGGTTATCTAAAGTGATCATACTCTCAACTCAGTTCACCTTACTACTTTTAATTAATAACTTACTCCTAGAAATTCATTTTTACTGCTGTAATTAAACTTCTCTAACTGCTGTATATTTGGGGGGCAGGCATCATGTGACTCACCCAGTAGTACTATTTAACTAGGACTTCCTGTTTTCGATTTTTGGATTATTTTGGATCCTTCTGTTTATTGAGTCTCCCTAAATGTTTTGTGAGCTTTCTTTGTCTACTCTTTGGAACTCAGATCCAGCTGGAGACCTTAAGTCATAGCAATCTTAAGACTGATGGACTAGGGGAATATCACAAAGCAAGTGGTCAGTCTATGGCTGAAGTATCAAAATGGGACATTTCTTCTCTCTGATTAACTCAGCTCAAAGGCTAGAGCTCCTCAACTTCAGGAAGACCTCAGCCATCTTTGCCAGAGAGTTGGGTAGGTCCTTCCATAAATACTCACAAAAGTGGGTGCTGTCCTCCCTTGAGAGAATATACAAATTTCTAAGGCTTAGAGTTCTTTTCTGATTTTCAACTCATGACTCCCTCATCACCAGTTCTCAAGCCCTTGTTAGGCCTAGGAAAGAAAAATTCCTACTCATGCACTGCAGTTAGCCTGGTAGATAGAACCTGAACCTGGTTCACATCCACAAATCTCCATCTATCTGCTGGCCCTGAGAGTCTGATTCCCAAAGGAGGATACTCGTGGACAAATTGGAGTTAGGAAGAGGGACCAACCAAAACTATCTATAGACATCGCCTTTAAGAATTACCTCTCAGTTTCATGTACAATCCACAAACATGCCAGGCCATTCCCCTATCCTCAGCCTGTCCCAGTGGAACATCATCTTTCCAGATAAGGAGACCTTAACTTCTCAGAACTCACCTATTCTAGAGAGGTGAATTGGACAAAAAAAGTTATCTTTCTAGATATCATTATTCATTATTATTAATCACTGCCCTAATGGTGATGGCAAATAGATTTAATCTTGTTTGTCAACTCCAATTCATTCATTGCCAACAACTGAGCACAAAGAAGGTCCCAGGTTCTATCCTAAGCACTAGAGATACATCTGTGAATCCTGAGTCCTTTGGAAACTCCTCTCAGCTTTTGACACAGAGTCTGAGCTGAGAAATAGGGTGCTACAGGGGCTCCTGGGTGGCTCAGTGGGTTAAGCCTCTGCCTTTGGCTCAGATCATGATCTTAACATCCTGGGATTGAGCCCCACATTGGGCTCTCTGCTCAGTGGGGAGCCTGCTTCCCCCCTGCCTGCCTCTCTGCCTACTTGTGATCTCTCTATCTCTCTCTGTTAATAAATAAATAAAATATTTTTTTAAAGAAAGAAATAGGGTGCTACAATCAATTAACGGCATCTGGCATGAACAGAGGACTTCAACATGGTAGCATATGTGTCAAATATTTGCTATCCCTGCCTTAGAATAATGCTCATTTTACTTCTGGGTTGGAGTAGAATACATCATTCTATTTTACTTTGAGACTTTCTTTTTTGTGACTTGTTGAAATTTTTCTGACTCAGGAATATTTAACAAATTTTGTACTAAATTTGGATCTACAAACCTTCTAGTCTCCTTAATATTGGCTGCTATGTGTCTCATCTTTTCGTTTCTACAACTACAGAAGTACTTTCTAGCCCCCTTTCCTTAAGCACAACTTGGCAGAAGCTATAAGGAACAATATATTACAGCTCTTTGGCAATACCAGTAGCCATAAATGTCATTTTAATGTTAAAAAGGAGTAATTTCCTGTTCCTAAAGGAAGAAACCACTTCTCTTCCACTAAGTATTTTGAATCATTATGTTGTTGAACTGGACAGTGAGAGTCTTTTTAAGTCTTATACCCTAGGCACTTCACTTATCTCACGTAAGTCCAAGCCCAGTGTAATTGCCATTCCTTTGTAAGTAATTGTTCTTTTCTCTCTGGCTATATTAAAGATTCTCTCTTCTTCTTAGGAATTCTGTAGTTTCACCATAATGTGTCTAAACACAAATTTAATTTATGCTTAATGTCATAATTTTGTCTCTCATCAGTGCAGGAAAGTTCTCATCTATTATCTCTTTAAATATTGCTACTTCTTCATTAGCTCCATTCTCTCCTTCTAGGACTCTGATTTAATGCATTTAGTTCACCCTTTTTCCTCTCTGCCCTGCATTCTGGATAATTTTTCAGAACCAACTTCCAATTCATCAATTCTTTATCCAACTGTTTCTCATTGACTTTGTAAGTCATTCTTTATTTTTTAACCTCAATTTTTATATTTCTATTTCTGGAGGTTCTATTTGGTTCTCTTTGAAACTGGCTCTTTCTTGGTCTTTTCTTTGATAGTCACAAATTAAATTTCTTCTTTCATTTCTTTAAATATTTAGGCATGCTGGGCGGATGGCGGAGAAGTAGCAGGCTGAGACTACTTCAGGTAGCGGGAGATCAGCTAGATAGCTTATCTAAAGATTGCAAACACCTACAAATCCAACGGGAGAACGAAGAGAAGAAGAACAGCAACTCTAGAAACAGAAAATCAACCACTTTCTGAAAGGTAGGACGGGCGGAGAAGTGAATCCAAAGCGACGG